>NC_135171.1:42477923-42740423 GCF_041146795.1 Maylandia zebra
CAGGGAGAGAGAGAGAGGACGAGGACAGAACAGAGAGAGAGAGCAGGTGAGACACACATGTTAGTTTAATGGTTGTTTGCCAAAAGTATCACCGTATCACAGGTCCTCATGTATCTCGTACCTAGTGTTTCTTTTTAGGTTTGTTATTTTTCAAATTCTATATTTACTAAGTTTTGCAGCGTGTTTACACAACGAGGATAAATAATTATATAAACTTTTCTCAATCTAAATAGTGTACTTTGGTACAATTAAAAAAAATAAGTGTAGTGCAGGTCTATGATGATTTTCAGTGCTGCTATCATCTAGTGCTGATTGTGGTTCTGTCTTGGTTAAGTCCTCAGTAGTCCTGATTTTGAACTGTTGTAGTCCTGTTTTAGTTCAGGATCAGTTCTGGGTCTGGTTGAATTGGGGTTTAGTCCTCGTGTCTTGATACAGCCCCGACTTTGTTCTGCTTAATTAAAAAACTAGTTTAAGGTGTCCTGCATATATATACATATATATACACACATATATATACATATATACACACACATATATACACATATATACACACACATATATACACATATATACACATACATATATACATATATATATATTTTACCCTATATGAAGTCATTCTTTTTTGAACAAAACTCAAAACAGAGCCAATTAATCTTTCAGTCATTTCTAACACCCCCCCCCAAAAAAATAAATAAATAAAATAAAATAAAAATCCCACATGCATACTCCCTTTAGGGCTAAGCCCCGGGTGTTTCAAATGTCTGGCTCCACCTATGGTTTCAATCATTTCTCCAGCGAGTTTGATAGCAAAATAATAATCCTAATTTTAAAATAGCGTGTGTAACGTACACGTACTGGAAAATTATTTACTAGCACTCACCTATCATGCTGGAGAGCGCAAACTCCGCCATTGTTGTTTTCCATCAAACACCCATTAAAACCGCGACCTACAGGTATGTTAGCGCACTCATCCCCGACTGTCCGAGGGAGGGGCGGGGTCACACGGTGAAACAGACGCAAGGCAGCCAGGCGGGGAAATTTTGCTTTCACATTTTGCGACTCATTTTATTTCTCTATCTGATCAGAAAACGATTCAATCAGTTATTTGTGGTGAATGAAACACAGCTACACTTTCAAGCACTTTTAAGCACCACATCTGAAATTCAAGCACTTTTCAAACCTTGAAAAGACAACATTAAAATTCAAGCATTTTCAAGGATTTCAAGCACCCGTACGAACCCTGTAGTCTGTGCTGCCCCCTGCTGGACTATCTGCACTCTACATGAACTCTTTGTTGATGACCTCAAACGCTGATGTCATAAGTAATGGCGGCTCAGCAGGTGTTACACAGTCAGAGGAGACCTGGTATCCACTGTGAATGAGGGAGCAGCTGAAAAGCCTTATTTTTTAAAATAATCAAATCATTTCAAGACTGGAGCGATGGTTCAGTTTTACAGGTGTGTTACAGGTGAACGAACACGCCTCACCGGACGTTTGCTTTCTGCCCTCTGACACAAACTGAGCAGAGGACAGCAGGACCCCCCAACACGACAGCATGAATCTTGATCTTAGTTTTGATCCGGTGAACGAGTCATCTGGACCGTCGGCGGCGTCATTACCTGTCTGCTGGACGGCGTCGCCTCTCGAACTTTGTGAGCCACCCTGGCGAGGATGGAGACGAGCCAGCACTGCCGGTCAAACTCCTCCCGGAGGCCCCGACCAACGCAGCACAGCAGCGCAGCGAGGAGGTGCTGATAGCGAGCACTGAACTGACTGTCCTGGAGGTTATCCTTCAGCAGCCTGACGCACACACAGACAGACATGAGCAGCTGAGCTCAGAGACGCTAGATGTGACTGAAGTGGACTCGGGGGCGGACTCACCAGAACAGGTAGTGAGCGACGCGAATGTCCCCGATGGCTCGCCGCAGGAGGAAACGAACCAGAGAGCTGTCCAGGTAACACTCGTACTTCAGAGCCTGAGACACAGAGAGAGGTTACAGACATCAATGCCCACTGCTCTGCCCAGCTGCTGCACTTCCACCTCTTACCTGTACCAGCTGAGGCAGGAAATCCAGCAGCTCCGGGTCGGAGATGGAATCCATCCACTGGACCGCCGTCCTCCTCAGCTCCTGATCTGGGAACCTGAAGCACACGCGATGATGTCACACTCAGCTGGTGAGAACTTTTTCATTATTGTTATCATCACACCTGAAGAACAGAGCTGCCCCTGTTCTACATCAACGAGGCGATAACAAACCATCACCACCACGACCTGTTTCAGACATTATTGCCAGCAGAGACAGAAACGAGCAGAGAACGTACGAGGCATGGAGGAGGCCCAGGGCGTCCAGGTGACCCAGGCAGGCCCACTGTCTCAGCAGGGCGTAGATTTCTGGCAGACACGCCCACTCCCAGCAGGGGGCGCTGGCCAGAACCAGAGGCAGCGCGGCGCTCTCAGCCTGACAGAAGGCCTTCTTCTCCCACAGCAGACGCTTGTCCTCCACCGTCAACCTGCAGACACAGCTGCAGTCTCACCACACCTCAGCGCCACTATGGCCCGCCCCTCAGAACTTAATGCTTATGGACTAATCCCAGTCAGAACATGGCTGTATCCCAATTCAGGGTGCCCGCCCCTCAGAACTTAATGCTTATGGACTAATCCCAGTCAGAACATGGCTGTATCCCAATTCAGGGTCTGCAGCCTTACCGGTCCATAAGGGCCGCGTACTCAAAGACCACTGAGGCCGGAAGTGAGAGGCTTGTGAAATGGGACGGTCTAGCCTCCGTCGCGCTGCCCAGGTTGCCTAGCAACCATGATACTAACTGCGAGAAACGTTTCATACAGCTTTGTGTGACAGAAATGAAGGAGAAATAGATTTTAAGTTAATTTTGTTTAAGACATCACTTTGATTAGCTGAGTATCTGAGGCTGAGGCCACAGTAAAAACATGGTTGTTGGGCTTCATTCCTGTGCTGAACAGTCATTTACTAGCTAATCTTAAACAACAATTAGCTGATGTTGTTCATGAGACTAAAGTCATCTCACTGTGGTAATGTAAATATAATATGGCCAATATTATAGTATTGTCAGATTATTATGATTTATTACAGCAGAGCTTGAACTCTGGGTCAAAGATTCAAGTTGCAGTTATTTATATTTTCTATCACCTTAAATCTTCACTCAAAGACGAGTATCTGTGACAGTGTATATATAGATGTGTTATATATGAGTCAAATATTGTTCGTTTAATATGTTGGCATCACTAAATTTGTCTCAATGCTTACATACATGTGTAAAAAGCAAATGTAGGAGCTGTGATAACTGTGTCTGATAGAATGAAGAGTAGACTGATATATGAAATATTCCTTTATTGGGTGAGAAAATCAGACCATGTCATAACTGCTGTAAGTCACACAGAATAGATATCAGAGCCTTAAACAGGCTGACGTCTGCTAAATGGGTCAAACTGGGCAGAAAGTCTACAAACACATAACATCCTTATAGAATATGATGTAACACTATAGATCAACTTAGCTCAGAATATATAAAGCATATAAACAGTTACAGCAATATGATGCAACACACACAGCAGCTACTGATCCAAAATACTCAAAGCTTCATAGAACTGAAACCAACATTTATTTTAGCTCCATTCTGCTGCGGATACAGACTTTAGGTTTCTGAACATTAAACTTGTTGCTGCCTTTCATAGTGTGTAACTTGAAGGCCCTGAGTACTCTGAGTACTTTCTCCCACACTGGAAACACTGGGATGATCACATTATTTGAACATTACCTAATAAGACTGATTCAGCACAGACAGTTATGTTAAACTTTCCTAGCAGTCCTTCACAAACAGGGAACAGTCTGTCTATTCTCTCCATCTGTCAGCTGCTGCTGGCTCTTCCTCCTCCTCTTCCTCACACACTGCTGAGTTTGTCCTGGTGGATCATCAGGGCTGCAAAGCCTCACAGATGATGTGCAGCAGTGGCTCCCTCAGTCTGTCCTCACTCTGGACACTTGCAGTCGTCACACATGGAAATCAAATGTGTGATAAGCTGCAGGATTCAAACACAAGTGTGACTTATAAACACATGTTCATACTTTTATTCCACAATCAGAGAGAAAGAAACAGAGAGAGAGTGCAGGACAGACAGACAGGTGACAGTCTCAGGTGTACACACTGCTACACAACAGCACCAGAGAAGCAGGATTTAGTGTTTGTGTTATTACGAGTGTAAACAAGAAGAGTTCCAGATGGTGCAGTGGACACATGTGTGACTGCTGTGATTAAAGCATCTTTCTTTCAGCTTAACGAGTGAACCGTCAGCTCGTTCAAACACACGTTAAAGTCCGTTTGGCTCGACACCACCGAACAGAGGCAGCAATATAACACAGCTAACATTAACAGTGCAGTGAATCCTGCTTGTGCCGTGATATTCAGGACTGCAAACCGAGCAGCATCACTGACTTTCAGCTTGTTGTGTTTGTGGATATATGACTGACTTTAATTATCCATAAAATCATCAGATTCTCTGTAAGATTAAGCTCAGCTATTGAACGGCGCATATTTAAAGGCTTTAAAACAAGTTAGTACAAACATCACTAATGTCACATAACTTTGCCGACATGTGGCCAACAGTAATGTTTTAATGTTCTTCATTATTAAACATTTGCACATAAATAAGTGACGTCATATTCAGTACTTACTTTTGAAAGTTTACTCTTCGGCCGCTCCGCTTCAGCTGTCCGCTGTTTTTTTCGACAAAATCATCCACACCCACTGCCGCACTATGAAGTCTGGGATATGTTGGGCCATGAAGGCTACACCGACCCATCCTTCAAATCCGGAGAAATTAAGGACGCATTTGAGGGCCGCATTTCGAGCAGCCTTTGAATTGGGACAGCCTTTGTTGCGTCGCTGTGACGTAATCGTCCTTAAAATGCAGCCTTATAGGCTGCAGACCCTGAATTGGGATACAGCCCTTGAGAGAGTGTGTGTGTGTGAGTGTGTGTGTGTGTCTGACCAGAAGAAGGCCTTCTTGTGCAGGACGTCCTGCAGCTGTATCTGGCTGATGGTGTCCAGTCTGGAGAAGTTGTATTGAGGGCAGAAGTCTGCAGGAGGCGGCGTGCTGAAGCGCACCTCGAAGGATGATGTGGGGAAGTCCACCTGAGAGGAAGCAAGGACACACACATGCTAGTCTCTTGGCCTCAGATACCTGCAGGTCTGACCTCAGCTGAACTGAGTGTATAAATAAAGAAAGGGGCACACCTGCATCCAGTACACAGGTAAGTAGACACGTTTCATCACCCATCCTGGTGACTGGTGACAATGAAAACGTCGCCTGAACAGCTGATGAAACTGCTCAAAATGCTACAGGTTTGTGATGTCACAGACTATTCAGGTGCTAGCAGCTGTGGCAGCGCTCACCTGTAGGATGACGCTGTCCGGCTGGCTGAAGTTGGGCGAACTTGTTCGGGCGTTTCCGCTCCTCCCCGGGGTTGAAGGCCACAGACCCAGCAACTTCCTGCCACACGTCAGCACGCTACACACACACACACACACACACACACACACACACACACACACACACACTAAAGATGATGATGATGAAGAATCTGTGTCCATTCTCTTTCCACTTTACTTTCAGGTAAATGTGAGGAAGCGAGCTGCTCCTGGGAGGAAATGACATCACAAAGCCTGTGTAGGAAGCTGCAGGACTGAAGGAAACATTTGTTTGTTCAGCTGTGAGCATGAAATGAAAAGAGAGAAAAAAAAAAAAAAAAAAAAAAAAAAAATCAGGATGGACACACCACAGGGGAAAGCGTAGCTTTCATTTTGTCCTTTATATCAAACATCCTTGAAAGAGTAGTTGTCAAACAGCTAACAGATCATCTGCAGAGGTTTATTTGAAGAGTTTCAGTCAGGTTTCAGAGCTCATCACAGCACAGAAACAGCTTTAGTGAAGGTTACAAATGATCTTCTTATGGCCTCTGACAGTGGACTCATCTCTGTGCTTGTCCTGCTAGACCTCAGTGCAGCGTTCGATACTGTCGACCATAATATCCTATTAGAGCGATTAGAACATGCTGTAGGTATTACAGGTACTGCACTGGAGTGGTTTGTATCATATCTATCTAATAGACTCCAGTTTGTGCATGTAAATGGAGAGTCCTCTTCACCCACTGAGGTTAATTATGGAGTTCCACAGGGTTCAGTGCTAGGACCAATTCTGTTTACATTATACATGCTTCCCTTAGGCAGCATCATTAGAAGACATAGCATAGGGCTGCTCAATTAATCGAATTTTAATCACGATTACGATCTGGGCTTTCAACGATCATTAAAAATGACTGAGCCGATTATTAGCCCCTCCCTCATTTATCCGCGACACCTTAAAGGCCGGTCCGTGAAAATATCCGGTTGTTCAGTGATGACGTGACGAATCCTACTTCCGGGCCTAAAGTAGTCTGCGTTTAATATGGCTTTTGTGTTGTTAACATGTTTAATGTTTTGTATTTTCTTCTATTTAATCTCAAAAAGCTCCTAAAACAGTCAGTGATCCCTGTTGACCTCCCTCGGCTTTTATTACCGCTAATCATTTATTTAAGCTCAGTTTTTAAAACCTTAGGATGTAACTACAGCCCAGCCCATGCAGCAGTATATGAATGACTAACCTCGTATTGTGGCTGCATTATCTCAGTTGTTCTCCTGGCTGAAGTTTGGTCCTTTTACAGCATCCTGCCATGCGATTACATTTGTTCCTGACCACCGAGAACACTCACGTTAACTTTTATCCAGTGGAAAAAAGTTAGCTTGTTTATATTATGCTAACATAGCTGTGTCGCTAGCGGTCACGTAGCACATCATTATATACCAGCTAGCCCAACTTCAGTAACCCTACAAACGTCACTGCTGTTTAGTTTTCTGTCTTCATTTATGCTGGAAGTGATAGCAGAGCTGTACGTTTTAATTTGTTTCCAAAACCCCGCAGTCAGGACATGCTATATTGTATTTAGATAGAAGCTAGCGAGCTAACTCCCTGCTAACTTCTAACTCCGTTAAATGTCATAAATTCCGTTTTCATGGATGCCTGGATGTTAAACTCAATTGTTACACCTGGTAGAGCAGAACGCTGATCATTTTATTAAAGATGAAAGACTTTAGACAGTTTTTCAACTCTCAGTAATGCCATAGTGATCGTTTGATATATGGACCTGCAGCGGAGTTTAGGCCCAGACACGGCTAGTGACGTCAGACTGAACAACCGGATTGTCGGGCATAAACCGGTCCGTGGCGCAAAAAAGGTTGGAGACCGCTGATTAAGAGGACCCGAGGGAAGCTCGGAAAGCTAAGCAGAAGTTATTTGGAGAGTGACTGCCGTTGGTTGAAAAGAGTTAAAAAAAAAAAAAAAACTTCAGTGGTGTTGCACACTATTTTATATTATTTTTTTAAAGTCATTGTTAACCCTTTAAAGCCGGTCAGAGCAGCACGCTCCGTTTTGCGTAACTATTTTTAAATCCCTGTAGAACCTGAACCGTGTAAGCTAGCGCAATAATTTGTTTTGCATATGAAACCGGAGGAGTTGTACTTACATCTGATGCCATCAGCTTGTCCTCGGTCACGGTTTCGTTCCACATATAGCTTTGCAAAAATTGCATAAAAAGCGCTTGCAGGAACAAAAACATAATATTCCAGAAACACGCTTTGCCGTTACTATCAGCTGTTCGTAACACTTCCCACAGTGAAATGATGCACATGCTGTTTTCTTTGCAAATTTGCATCATAGGATTGTTTTTTGTTTTTCCTGCAGTATATAAAAATTGGTGTATCTCCAAAATAAAACTATGAAGACACTCAAAATAAATTTCCTGTTGTTGTAAACTATTTTTTGCAACTTTATTGTATTTAAAGTTTTGAGGGATAAACCTCTTAAATTTCTCCAAGTAGAAATATATGTAAACAAAACAAAAGCGATTTTCAATTTTTTTTGTAGTTTATTGCACTTTTTTGCAATTTATGTAATTACTATGGACTTAATGCATACATATTATTAAAATATGGGCTATAACAGTTGTATTGATGTATAGCAACTTGAAATGCTCCCACAAATGGCACTACAGCATGTAAAAAAAATAAATAAAAATAATATAAGCTCTGGTGGACTTGGTTCTATAGTAGGTCTTAAAGGGTTAAATAAATATCGTCAAATAATCGTGATCTCAATTTCAGTGAAAATAATCGTGATTATCATTTTTGCCATAATCGAGCAGCCCTAACATAGCATACATTTACACTGCTATGCAGATGACACCCAGCTCTATCTGTCCATGAAGCCAGATAACACACACCAATGAGTTAAACTGCAGGAATGTCTTAAAGACATAAAGACCTGGATGGCCGCTAACTTTCTGCTTCTTAATTCAGATCAAACTGAGGTTATTGTACTCGGCCCTGAAAAGCTTAGAAATATGGTATCTAACCAGATTCTTACTCTGGATGGCATTACCTTGGCCTCCAGTAACGCTGTGAGGAACCTTGGAGTCATTTTTGACCAGGACATGCTCACCAGCGGCTGAACGCAGCCCCTCCCCTCGTCAGCGGCTCAGCGCAGCCCCTCCCCTCGTCAGCGGCTCAGCGCAGCCCCTCCCCTCGTCAGCGGCTCAGCGCAGCCCCTCCCCTCGTCAGCGGCTCAGCGCAGCCCCTCCCCTCGTCAGCGGCTCAACACAGAGCCACCCTGAGGTCTTTTTGAAGGATTTCAACAATACTGAGTACTACAGCGTTACACAACCGTTAACCTGGGCGGAGCCTTTAACTCTGAGCATGTTATTGTACCTGCTCTGTGTTCTACCCTACACTCTTACATTACTGTAACCCTCACTCTCTGAGTGACCCGATAGAAACATTTCACACGTTATAGATCAGCATGTCATTCACTACAGTGTAAACACCGCCCATCACTTTGTGGCGCAGCACCAGCACCGACCTCAGATAAATGGACCACATGCTGCGTTACTTTTAATGCTATCAGAATGGTATCGTAGTATTTTCCTGGGTATCACATCAAACATAAAGCCTGAATACGGCTGAATAACATCCGACAGTACTTATTCAGTTTCTTCTTCATCCGCCTGTTTGAGGTTTGCGTGGATGGATGGTGTCTGAGTGTCATGTGACTCACTGTCTGAAGTTGAAGAGCGGCATGGTGACCCAGCCCAGCGCCTCGATGCTGCGCCGCTGCTTCCCCTTCTCCTCAGCTCCTCCGGGGGGCGGCAGAGGGCTGGCGTACAGCACCACCGTTAGCTGAGACTCTCGGGGCAGCTGATTGATCTGCACGGGGAAACACACCCTGCAGGGGATATGGCGAGGGGGCGGGGGCTTAGCGTTTTTCTCAACAAACAAACAGATTAAAGTTTATTCATTCAAAATCAAAGACATCGTGCACACAAACACACACACTTGCAGAACAGGAAATTCTTACTTTTAGCATCTTATTAAACTCAGGTAAGGTGTGTGCAGGTGTGTCTGATGCTTCTGTCTGCTGGAATAGTTTCAGTGATGCAGTGACTCTGCTGTGCCGTCAGGTGTGCGTGCGTGTGATGTCACGGCTCTGACAGGTAAGGGTCAGGTACGTACCTCTGGTCCCAGACCACCAGGTGGAACAGGTATTTGCTGACCGACTGCTTGCTGGTGTGCTGCGGCGCACAAAGCTCCGCCCCTCCGTGAGTCAGAGAGCAGGACAGGAAGAAGCATTCATAACTGCGACCAATGACAGCAGGACAGGCGAGTTACTTGTGCAGCACATATTCACACCTGTCCCCAATCACAGAACCACCTGAGTTTCTTTATTCTTCTTCATTTCTGATGTTTTCATAGAAGTGTGATTTAGTCAACACGCCTCCAACCCAAGCTGTGCGTGTCTGTGTGCGTCTGCGCGTTTGTGCGCGTCTGCGCGTACCTGCATGTGATTGAGGCTCAATTATCAACGACAATGAGAGAAGAAGAAAGGAAGCACGAAGCGCTCAGCTTCTTCCACCTGCAGGTGGCGCTGCACTCACAGGAGACCCCCCCAGCACCTCCTTCACGAGCAGATAAATCTATCCCAGAATCCTCAGAGAGCACCACCATGCCCAAAAAAAACCTGGAGGTTATGCACGTAACTCGGATCCCCTGAGGTGCAGCATGAGTCCGGAGGCACTCCTTTTGTTTGCCGTTAGTTCACCTTTGGTGTGTGTGTGTTGTTTGGTTGTGAGCACCACTGAGTCGGCACTGTGCGACTCCTAAACCTGCAGCACTGACACAGGACGCCCCCCCTTCAGCCTGTGGGCGGGTACCTTTTGAGCTCCTTACCTGGCAGCCCACGTGATGGGGATGCGGTGGGCGGCGTAGATGTTGAAGGAGAGGACGTTGGTGATGAGGCCAGCCTCTTGGATGGGCGCCGTGCAGCAGTGGCTCTGCGGCGTCGTGTGGAAGTTGGCATTAAATGTGCTGCAGTACAGCTCCACTAGATCCAAGATGGCCGCCGTCAGCTTCTCCACCACTTTCTCTGTGAGGCGACAAAGAAGCCAGCGAACCATTAGAGCGTCAGAGGAAGACAAACCGGGATCGTCACTTATTAAACAGAATCAGTTCAAAGAAGTCACTCTGGTAGTGTCGTGACTGTGGGGGCGGAGTTACAGCTCTACCCCTACAACCAGCTCCGCCCCGAGGCACACCCAGGAGAGGTCAGGTGTCTAGCTGGAACACCTCAGAGAGCTGGGGAAGATGCCTGGGACGGGAAGGCCCGCGTGACCCCAACAAAAATGTAAAAAAATTAAATGTATTAAAGAAATGAATTAAATGCAATGAAGTGACATAAAAATGCGAATTATTTATCCATACGTTTAAAGAGAGCAGGCCTTTGCAACAGAAAACCGTGCTGGATTTGTGGTCTGCAGCGCAGGTAGTTTGGGTGAAGCTGGACTTTTCTCAGACGTTTTGTTTAAAGGGGACATGAAACAAATTTACAGCATGGAGTCTGTCCCGGGCCTTTTGTCTCATTTTGATAACGTTCACTTCGACTAAGTTGTGTCTTCGTTGTGTGTAACACTCCTCCACATCCCAGGCTCTGTGGATAGCGCTTCCTGGTAGCTTCAGGAAGGTGTTTTTCCAAACTGTTCTGACGATCTTTGCTGGTCGATTTGGGTTCCTCTCAGCTAATGAACCACCTTCACAGCATTTCGCATCTCCCCCCGTAGAGGTGGTTCCCTGGAATCTCCGCCCTTCCCACCCGTCCCCGGTCTTGATTAGGTTTCCTCGTACTCACACCTGATTGCTGGTTAGCAGCTCCCTCGTGGGTTCTTCTCCTCCCTGGACTTGGCGTTTTATTCTCAACTGAACCTTGATTCTGGTGAGTTAAGCCCTTTTTCAGAACTCATCGCTTCGGTCATTTTTGCAAATCTCTGTGGCTAACTGGTCATGGCGGAGGTCTTGCATCCATTTTTAAATGGTAAATGGTAATGGCTTGTATTTATATAGCGCTTTACTAGTCCCTAAGGACCCCAAAGCGCTTTACATATCCAGTCATCCACACACTGGTGTGAAATTTAAAGCCACTGATATGTATGGTAGTTCTGAGTTATCACTACTTTGATGGATCTGTATTCTCCTGTGCTGTGTGCACTTGTTTATTGTTCTCCCCAGTTTAACAAATGGTTTTATTCTAGACTTGTTATCTGGGGTCAAGTTCTTGGGGATTTTAACATCCATGTTTGCTGCCCCACAAAACTCGTGTGATTTATCAGACATCATCTCTAATAACAGCCACAGACCCGAGTCGTATTTCACCATTGATTCAGTTATTAACCCGTCACACAGTTTCCAGAGTCTCCAGCTATCTGAAAACCGTTGCTGCTGTCAGGACTCGCATGCCTCCAGCTTACGATCCTCCTGTTCCCCTGTGTTCAATCACTTTGAGCCCGTTTCTCTGGGCGCTCTGGCTGAAGTAGTTTCCCGTCTTAAGCCCTCCGTGTCTCACCTCGACATTATCCGCACTCGCCTTTTCAAAGAACTCGTTGACACTCTTGCACCAAGCGTGCCATCCATTATTAACACCTCCCTTCTAACAGGAACAGCTCCAGCTGATTTCAAACATGCCACAGTGCAGCCAGTTCTCAAAAAAGACTCATCTGTAACTCCCTTTGGTGTCCAAAGTCCTGGAGGAAATGGTCTTCCTTCAGCTCCAGGCTTTTCGGACCTCTGCAACACTCGACAGCTTTAAAACCTGCCTGAAGGCACATCTTTAACTTTTAGTTTCTTTGTTTCTGTCATGTCTTTGAAGTGTTTTGTCAGTTTGTCCAGGACTTGACGCTGAGCCCTGCTCTCAGACACTGACACAGGTGTAACTCCGTCAGGCTGGATTTAAGAAACAAGAGCTTCAAGTTTAAAAAACAAGTTCGGCGCCATTTTCTGTCAGTACGGAGATGTGACGTCACCAGATTGGTTGGTTGGGGCCAACAGACTCACATTAGTCACTACATTACCCTCCAAAGCTTGGTGCCCCCCCAGTGCATCCTCTTAGTGTTCCCGAGGCTGCTTTTACAGCGTTTCACAGCAGTCAGAGCTTCCTGTTAGTACGTACCTCTGTTCTCCCTGACAGCCAGCACTGATGCATCCTGGGAGGACAGATGAGAGTAACCCGTCAGTGAACAAACTCACACCCTCACCTGCTCTGAGCCTCACTGAAGCACACGTTTACCTTCAGGACTTTGGGCTGCAGGCGACAAGGGCACGCTGGGAGCTGGTTAAGGGCCGAGGTCACGTCGGGCGTCTCCACGGCAGCCAACGAGCTGCAGAGCGCCTTCACGGATTGGACGAGGCGCTCCACATGCAGAGGCAGCTCCACCTTCACAGACGACAGGACAGAGGAGGAGGCTCAGCGAGCAGCTCAGAGTCTGACTTTATGTTTTCATGAAATCTCTGATAGTCCGGATTCAGTTTAAGCTCCGCCCCTTCACATTCATGAACTCAAACCTCATCAACGTGAACACAAGACGGAGCGCAGCGCCACACATCAGTGTGTGTGTGTGTGTGTGTCACCTCTGACAGCAGGAAGGACTCGGCCTCGTTGTGAAATGTGTCGAGCAGCAGGGTCAGAGCCTCCCTGATCGACAGACAGATGTTATCAGTAAATCGGTGATTGATTGATCAGCTGTTGGAGGAAATCAGAGTGCCTCTGCGAGCTGCGAGCTCCGCCCCTCACCTGGTGACTGTCTGTTTGATTGGACGCTCCTGCAGCAGGATGCTGTGGTTCATGGTGGACGCCGTCTCATCGTCATCTTTCTGTAAAAACAAAGACTCAAATCATGCAGTGGCGTGACGACGATGGGTGACCGGGTCACACCCTGGTTTATATGCTGTGTGTGTGAGTGAGTGTGTTTACGTGTACCGTGCGGGCCAGCTCGATGCTGATGGACGATCTCTTGACGAGGCACAGCCGGACATCCCAGTCGAACTTCAGACACTGCTGAACGAACTCGAGCCCACCCAGAGTCTGCGCGCTGAGACGCACAGAAAGACACACACAGTCAGACACACACAGGGCACAATACTGCTTCCTCTAAGAACCCCTCCACAATAAAAGCAGCTGGAAAAATCCACTCACTAAGTGGATTTCTGAAGCTTCGCAGACTTTAGACCCAGCCGGTTTAACAGGTGAGGTGACTGGCTCTCATCGTATCTGAGGGAGTTTAACACCTGCAGCGTTTAGTCTGTTTAAATCAAGCTCTGGTTCGATCCCCCTCGGTGCGGTGCAGGCATGAACACAGTAACCACACTCGGCTGCGGAGCAAAACGAGCGGTTCACTCATGGTGCGAACGTGACCCGACCTGAACCAACTACCAGGAACACGTCACAAGCTGGAGCTAAAAGAGGTCCCGTAGCCACGTGTTTTTGTATTCTCACCCTGCACAGGTCTGTACAATAATTGGATAATTGGAGGTGAGCTTCCCTCCCTCCAAGACATCTACAGGAAGCGGTGCCTGAGGAAAGCGGGGAGGATCATCAAGGACTCCAGTCACCCCAGCCATAAACTGTTCAGACTGCTTCCATCAGGAAGGAGGTTCTGCAGCATCCGGTCCCGTACCAGCAGACTGAGAGACAGCTTTTTCCATCAGGCCATCAGACTGCTGAACACGTCATAGACACCTCAGCTTCACTACTGGAACTTCAACATTATGCACTCCACACTGTATATAAATGCCACTTGTTCTGCACATATTCAACTCTGTATATTTTATATATTTTATATATTTTATTATTATTTTTTTTTTTTTTTACTATTTAATTTGTAAAAATGTGTATACACACACACACACACACACACACACACACACACACACACACACACACACACACACACAGGAAAATATTTAGTATACACATCCAGAAATGCATACACTATTATATATTGTACATATATTTATTAGTTTCAGGTTAGCCATTCTTGTATTTTGCTCGTTTGTGTTGTTGTGTTTGCACATCTCTGTTGCTTGTGGGGCTCGCACACAAGAATTTCACTCGCATGTGCTGTGCCAGTGTGCCTGCACATGTGATGTGACAATAAAAGTGATTTGATTTGATTACAGGCTAGCAGCAAGTCGGGAAACAACCCAACTTCTCAGGTTTCTCCCACACACCTTGTTCCTGTGTTTACTTGTGCTGGTCCCGTCCCCAGACACACCTGGCCAATGAGCGGACTGAACACTGATGTGGTTTGCTTGAAGTTCACTTGGATTTTTCTCTGTGTGACAACAAACCAAACCACAGGAAGAAGGTGTGAAAACGCCCCAGAGGGTCGAAGTTTCAGCCCTCGGGCCATCGCTGGGTCACCTGTGCATGCTCCATGATATACCATTCTATGCAGACGACACACAGCTGTACTCACTGCTGCTTGACGGGTGTTAATGGTGCATGTCCCAAACTGAACAGACGAGACAGAAATATTTGCTCGAACATATCTCTGATCTCAGGTCTGAAAAATCACATCGACAAACATATTCATATCTGAAACTGGGCCATATCATACCGTTCACAGTGTAATGTTGGGCAACGATAAGAAAATGAAATATCGCGATAGAATATGGGTAAAATGCGCATGTTTGTTTGTTTTCATACGCACATGGTGGACAAATCATGGCGGTGACGCAGAACGAGAAGAGCGAGAGCGGATCGTTGAATGAAACGGATGAACCAGAACTGGTTTGTAAAAATGCTGCAGCTTCACTGGTGTGGAACTGGTTTAGCTTTCGTCCGTCAGATTCACAACAAAGCACTATTTCTGGTAGCGCATGCTAGCGGGCCGTCGTTATTACCGTGTTGTTTGGAAAATACGGCGCACTTAAAATCAATCCTTTGATTTTTCTGAAAGTCGACAGAGCCCCTTATAATCCCGTGTGCCTTATGTATGAACTCTGGTTGTGTTTACTGACCTCGAAACGATTTTATGTGCACGGCGCTCGAAAATCTGTCAGATGTTTCAGTACGACTTTGCTGAGCTACGAAGCCGCACCGCTTGATGGATTGTCGGAGCGTTACGGCTACCGTAGGCGGAGCCCCGCGGAGTGATACGTACTGTGCTTCAGCATAATGTTACCGTACTGTGTGTGTTTAACCTCTTTAAGTTCTGTGGATGTTATACATGGTTATGCTGAGGATGTGTCGGCCAGTTTCCACTGAAATGCCTTTTGGTTAAACTGTCAGCGAGGAATTTGCACTGTTAAATGTTTATATAACTTTAATGCAGATAAAAAACAGCTGCTTGTTGAAGTGGAAATACATTGATGGTTTTTTGCACTAATAAAGTTGAGGAGTTGTAAAGTATTTTGTCTCGTGTCAATTATATCGTCAGTTATATCGTTATCGCAAATCTTCAAGTGTATATCGTGATAAATATTTTTGGCCATATCGCCCTGCTCTATGTGGAACTGTCCGTACAGCACACTCCAGATCAGCAGCAGCAGAGCTTCATGCACATATGAGCACATCACGCCAGTACTGAACGCACTTCATTGGCTCAGATTACAAAGCTCTCACTGTTAAGAACCCAGCACACCTCTCAGGTAATCAGCTGCACATCTTAAACTGTCCCACAATCATATCTCAGTCTGCTGACCTGAGGTCAGTTACAGCACTGCAGCCTTTGTCCTTATAAACCAACACACGTCTGTGTGAAGCATGTTGAGTGTACTGAAACATGACGAACGGGCTGTCTCAAAGACTTCAGGACACGTGACGCTGTAAAGACACCGACAGCCAGCAGAGCGCCAGGCGGACCGACAGCTGTTCACAAGTGATAAACACTCATTGTTCCACCACAGGAAGTCCAGCCAGGCTCCGCCAGGATATCTCACACACACACACACACACACACACACACACACACACAGTGGGGATTTGTACAGGCAAACAGACACACCGCCTAAAACAGCAAGGACGTCGTTGGTGTGTGAACCCAGAGCTGGAGCACTGTGCGTGCGTGCGTGCGTGCGTGCGGTCATTACTGCTGCTGGTGTAACAGCAACCACAGCTCTGCTCTCTGTTATTATGTCTGAACCACAGACCACAGATCAGCTGGAAGAGGACGCTCCCCTACAGAGATGCTGAGTTCAGGCACGGCTCGGAGACCCCGAGGTTCTGAGGTTCTTACTTGTGGAGGAACTCGTCATGTCCGCAGACCTTCAGCAGGTAGTCGTCCACGTTCACATGGTCGAGGTCGTCCTGAGCGTAGCACAGAGTCTGGTAGATGAGCAGGTCCACGGTGGACGAACCTCGGACACACACACACGCTGCAGTATTATAAACAGGTGAAGTATAACTCTACACACGCACGCACAGCTGGATGCCATCAGCAGGTCCTTTCAGGGTAAAATAACATCACAGCATAATTTAGCGTTTCTTGGACATAAAACTGACTTTAAGAGGACAAACTGACTGAATTCCTTTAAACTGCACTGGCAGACTTTTGAAGGGTCAGTGCTGTTCTGTTTGCTCTCCTGACCTTTAACCCCTGAGCTGACCTGACTGACCCTCCGGGGAAATAATGGCGTGTCCCAGATGAATTTTAAAAAGCAAGATGGCAGCCAGCGCGCCGGTCGCGTTTGGGTATTGCATATTCATACGAAGCTAACGTTTTCAGTCAGACATTTCTATCCTCACGGAAAAACCAGACGTCTTACTGTCACAGGTAAAGGTGAGCGGCTCTCTGAAGTGCTCACTGATGACCGTCACCTTCACACTGACCCCCAGGCCCTGATGGAGCTCTTCGTGGCCGACGGAGGGCGACCACACAAAGCCGGCATTCTTTGAGCGGTCACAGCACGGGTACGCCGAGCGCAGCCTGAGGGCAAAGACAGGTGAGAGGGCAGCAGGTGGAGACGCCTGCAAGGGAGAGACAGAGGATTGTGACTGAATGTGATCGTCACGGCAACAGGCTACTCACACATCCAGCGTGTGGCAGAACGCTGCCACCTCCTCGTCACGCTCCTCCGACACCTGGAAGAGCTCGTACCCGAAACCGTTCATCCTAGCGCCCAGCGACACCTGCAGGACACGCAAAGACAGCCAATCAGAGACTCTCACACACACAGTTCAGAGTGTGTGTGTGTGTGTGTGGTCGACATTAAAGCGTGGCGGGGATTGTTTTACGTTTCATTTAAACATTGAAAAAACGTCTGAGGCAGGAAATGAAATTGAGGCTGCAGAAAAAGAAGAAGGAGGAAGAGGAGGAGGAGGAAGAATGTGGTGATGAGTTCGTGTTTTGAGGGAAATAAAAATGCTGAAACTGAAGCGTCAGTCTGAGCACGTCCAAGCGCGGCGAAGGAAGCGTGTCAGGACGCCGCCTGCCAATCTGGTTTCAAGTTACAGCTGGTGGAACTGGTCTGACTGGGTTCCGTGCGAAGGGCTGGGAATCAAACCGCAGCACTTCTCCAGAAACCATCTGAAAACCTGGACTTCCTGTCAGGACTTCTGACAGGAAGTGACACAACTCTGAGCGCGGGGGTGTTTTTTCTAAATGAAGCCGCTGCACAGCTGCAGCGTGTCTGAACACAAACACATCGACAATGATGTAAATTCAGCTTCCTGCTCTCAGAAACACGAAGGAGGCGATTAACGCCCCTCAAAGACGAACACTTCCTGTTTTCTGCTGTCGCACTCAGATTCATGTTGGCTACCGTCAGCGCCAACATTTTAGCCGCCGTCTGTCTGCAGCTCTAACCTAACAGAGCTCAGAGCAGCAGCTGGGTGCCGACAATCACGTATATTGATCTACTGATCAGCAGTGCAAGCAGCTCTACGAGGTTTTGCAGATCAGGTGTGTCTGCACGGCGCCACGTCTTCCTGAGTGCGAACCAATCAAACTCACCCCAAACTGCCCACAAAGCACCAGAACAAACAGCAGAGAGAAGGAAGACCCGAGTGCACCGGTGACTCCTCTGTATTCAAATCTGAGGTCATCACAGCTGAAGCTTGGACCAAACCGGGCCGTCGACAGGTCGGCGAGCACGGCAGCAAATCTCCAACAGAACGAGCTGCTGCAGAGCTCAGAGAGCTGCGCATAAATAATGATGTCCTGTGTTTCACATCATCTCAGGTTGTATCTGAATAACTCTACGATCTGCTGAGGACCAGATCATCTTCAAAACCAGATCAACAACAAAAGCAGAACAATTTAAGGACCCCACCTGGACCAAACATGATCCAGGTGGGGTCTGCTGACATCAGGAGAGACACACTCAGCCACAATCTAACCTGGCCTTCAGAGAGTGTTAAGAACCAAGTGACAAAGGTCCAGGTGAAGCCCATCAGAATCCACCCCTGACTTATTAGCTGCTGGTGGCTTTGTTGACTTTTCTGCGAGTTAATTAAACTGATCGGTTCTGATGAACTCGAGATACGTATTGGGATTCATCTCAGCTGAACTGGCTGTGTGCTTCAGTTCAGCTCGAGTTTGATTCATGTGGAAACATAGTGACACCAAGGGTGCAGCGGGACCCTCGTTACAGAAGAAGCAGCTCTTCAGAGACAGAGATGCTGCTTATAATCACACACTGCAGTATTCAACAGTGTTAGAAATGCAATCAGAAAGAAATTGTTTAAGTGGCCAATCAGAGTACAGCTCAACACAAACAGCTGACGCACGACCTCAGAGGGGCTTACCGGGTCTGCAGAGACCGGACGCTGGTTCTTGTTGCTCTTGGGAACAGCTACGTACGTCCTGGGAGGCACCTGAGGGGGGAGCGTCTTGCTGCGGGCCACGGGCTTGCCTGATTGGTCGCCGTTGGCCCTCCGACCTTGCCAGCTGTCATTTAGTCGGGACAGCGAGTCGTTGATGGTGTCATAGTTCAGGTCTCCGGAGGTCACTTTGGGCCGATCCACGTTGGGCATGAACAGGTTCACGTCCCGCGGCACGGTGGAGGGTCGGGGGGGCAGGAAGGGGTTCTCGGACACTGCCAGTGGCGGGATGGGGTTTCTTGGTGGGATGGCGGGGGGTGTGTCATCTGGAAGAGCGGGAAAACCCTTTGGCAGAAACCCTGAACTGGATCCGGGAGAGTCCCCAAGGCTGGGCACAGAAGCGTCCCTGAACTTGCAGACTTCAGAACTGTCCAGGATGTATGGGGACTCCTTGACGTAGCCGCCCTGAGGGGGGAGGGCCCTGGCTGGGGCGGACTGTGGAGACTGGGACCCTCCCGCTTGGTTCAGGGAGGATTCGGACCCGGAAAGGCCCATCAGCAGGTTTCCTCCCGGCGGGGAAGGTGTGGACTGGTGGCGCTCGATGGAGGGATTGGGGGTCTTGGAGCCGGTCTGGCTGGGTCCCGTTCCGCTCTTGTCCTGTCTGAGTTTGGACAGGGCATCGTACTCCATCTGCAGGGCCTCAGCCAGGACGATCTCCTTCTGACTGAGACCCAGAGCCTCCAGGCAGCCCCAGCCCGCCTCGCTGCTCTCCTTCTGGGTCTGAGCCGCCGACATGCCACCTCGTAGCAGAGGAGGAGGAAGAGCTCGGTTGAAGCGCTGCTGGAAGAAGCAGTGACGTCACATGGAGCTGCTGATCAGCTGAGGATAGAGAGACAAAGAGGTGGTCAGCCAAAGCTACAACGCTTCACCCTGGAGCTTTATTCTGAAGGAATAACAGGAAGTTAAGGTGAAAATATGTCGTCTTTCGCAGCATTAATCTGGTTTACGCTCATAAACATAACAAGAACAGCTGCAGCTACGGAATTCATTTGAAAACCTTACTTCGTGATGACAAAGTCGGGTGTCTGCGCCACCGCCCGCTCGGCGGTGAAAGTCCCCAATCAGCCTTTTGGCTGAGGCCAGATAAATATCGCGCTACAGCAGGAAGTCCCTGCGCATCATCATTTTATCAAACTGACTGAAAGTCAATGATTTAAAAACTGGACCAGCTCCAGCAGAACTGACAGGTAATCAATAATAATCAATATTCATCAGTGAGCTTTTGTGTGTGTGGGGGTCAGCAGGATGATCAATAACTGACATTAATCAGAGAAATGACTGATTAAATTCTCATTTTTGATAATCGATCAATAAGTTAAATATAAATGTATTTTTGATAATTGTTCAGTCTTGATAACGATTAATGAAAGCAGCTTTCATCGCCACCTCAGCCCCGCCCCCTCTGCTAACTGACAATCACTCAGATTTAAAGTGTGTCTGTAGCCACGCGGCTCTGAGGCTGGCTGATGGGAGACGCTCATCATCGCTGACGAGCTGATTGGCTGCACACACCTGAACTCGTCCAGGATGCTCAGTGCGCCTGCTGCTGACTGTTTCTGACTTCCAGGCTCCTCCCCCTGAAATCAACGCACGAGCTGACAAAGAGCCGCAGTGTTTGCGTACCTGGAGCATAATTAAAATGAGAAAAACCAAGACAATTGCACACGGGTGTCTCCGACCCGGCTGCAGAAATCGAGACGTTCAAGACCGGCAGACGCGTCACATGGCGTGCGTCGCTGATGCCGCGTGACATCAGCAACTGAATCAGAGCCTGGCTGCAGATCTGATTCGTTTCGTCTTCTGTGGGACAAAAAACATCCGGGTTATCTGGGATTAAACAATCTGATCTGTGACGTCAGCTCGTCAGTGAGGAGCGGCTGAAATCTGTAGCCTGCGCTATGAGACCGGCTCCAGGTAAAGGTGCGTCTGTGTGCGTGCTCAGGTGGACTTTTGTACCTTCTGTGGGCGCCAGCAGGTGAGATAAAAGCTGCTGATTCGTCACAGGTAATAAAAAGTTCAGACGTGTGCCGATCAGCTGAAGATGAAACTGAACGCAGATCCTGTTTTTTCCTTTTTCTCGGTTACACTAAAAAGAATAAACGAACACAGTCGCTGACATGTTTCACCTGCTCGTTAGTTCAGAGTCAGCGTTATAAACTGACGTCGTCTTCATCTCATCTGTCGTCACAGCTCGTCTTCATCACGGCCTGTGCGAGTGTCGTCAGCACGTTAAATCGTGAACTGTGACTGCAGACGCGTGCGACTCGTCCGGACCACACGCACGCTTTAACCTAAGTGTGCCCTACATGTTATGCAGCCACCTGTCACCAGGCGGAGTCACAGCCCTGACGTTGCTACAGAAATGTGTGATAACACGCGATTAATCTAAGGCTGAATTTATTGCTGGTTACTCTGAAGGTGAAGAAGCGAGACGGTGGATATGACCTTTGCTGAAGGGTGGGTGGGCTCTCCCAGAGATGGGGCAAGGAGGCCGCTGCTCCTCCTCACCAAGGCGGTCACCTCGTCGGCGAGGGGCTCTGAGCGCAGGTTTTCACACTTGTCGCTGACTGAAGAAGTCACCTGATGATGATGATGAAACGCTTCACTGAAAACGTCCGGATGAACAGAATCAACTTTTTAGGGCTTCCTCACCTGGATGACTGAGCACAGCCTGATACGGTTTGCTCTCCATACATAATCTCCTCATTCTAAAAGCTGTATTAAAGTTTTGTTACAGAATAAAAATAAGATTGTGGGGCGATCGTGGCTCAAGAGTTGGGAGGTCGTCTTGTAATCGGAAGGTTGCCGGTTCGAGCCCCGGCTCTGACAGTCTCGGTCGTTGTGTCCTTGGGCAAGACACTTCACCCGTTACCTACTGGTGGTGGTCAGAGTCCGGCAGCCTCGCCTCTGTCAGTGCGCCCCAGGGTGGCTGTGGCTACAATGTAGCTGCCATCACCAGTGTGTGGATGGGCGCAGTAAAGCACTTTGGGGTCCTTAGGGACGAGTGAAAGTGCTATACAAATACAGGCCATTTAAGAGGAATTAAAAAAAAAAAAAAAAAAAAAAAAAAGAGCAGATGACAGTGTTGACCTCACAGGTTCAAGGCTCTAAGCAACAAGTGTGACGAAACCATGAATCATTAATCAATGCTCAATCAGGTGGATCAAGACTACTTATATTTATACGTCTTATCCGGTTTCTTTATCGATGTTTGCTGTAAACAGAACAGGTTTCACCAGTTACAGGCCTGCCCCGGTAATGACGTCATAGCCACATATTTTTGTTTGCAACTGTGAAAGCGTTTGCTGCACAGAAACACGAGCCCATCAACTGTGAAAATACACACTTTAGTTCAAGTTAATCATAACTGTAAGAGAGGTGTGGGTGACGTCATAGCGGACCCTGAACCTGTTAGTTTGCTAGCGGACAAACTGCGCAGACTCAGCGGAAAACAGGTGGCAGGTGTGATGACAGCGGAGCTGACTGTAATGAGTCCAAACATCTGAGCAGCAGATGCACAGTTACAGCGAGTCCTACCAAACTCCATTCAAAATACACGCGTTTTAACATCTTTCCCAGCGAGGGGCTCGGACCCGCGCAGTACTGCGGCGCCGTCAGTAACATCCGGTCACCTGCAGCCTGCGGGCCCCTGTAAACACGCCGGGCCTCTGCTGATCGGTCGTTGCTGTGCTTTTTTTTGGAAGTCGAATTTCCCAGAGGAACCCACCCGAGGGATTAATAAAGTTCTATCTTATCTTATCTGATGGGGGCTTTGGGGGGGGTTTCCACCCACATCGCGCCGCGGAGGGCGGTGGCGAGCACCCGCTCTGATTCTTAGTGGTAAACACCAACCTCCGACTACAGCGACCACCCACGCGGACCAAACACAGGCCGAATGACCCAAACCCGAACACAGATCCCGGGTCAGGGCCCAAAAGCAGCCCAGGTCCACAAGGACGAGAATCGGCTTATTTATGGAGGTTTTCCAACAGAGTTTGGTTGAAGCTCCTCTCCGAAGAAAGACGTCCGGTGAAGCAAAGGGACCGGCCGCGGCCACAGCCACCCCCCGCCCTCCGGACACAAGTACGTCAGAGCCGTTAGCAGTGCGGCGGCAGGTGCGGACTCTTACCTGAGTCGGTGCTCGCGGTGCCCGGGAGCCATTTTACACCGTGTACCGTCCCACAAATCACACCGGTCCCTCCGCCGGGTCTCCCGGCAGATTAACGCTCTGCGCTCGCAACTACGGAGGTTTCCTCTAAGCACTGGAAGCACCGGCTCCGCGCGCTCAGCCTGTGGCGAACAAAGCAGGCGGCTCCGGCGGTGCTCCAGCCGGGAACGACGAACTCTGCGTCTGTCTCTGCCGCCAGCTGCGGACCTGCGCAGTCAAGCCGCAGAGAGCACCACTCTTTCCAAACCTTTCCAAAATAAAGCGGAGATGACGTCACATCATTCAATAACTGCAGCGGACCACTCCCGGGGGTCCAGGCCCCTCAGCCTGAGTTCAGTATGTAGCCCACTGAGCTATGACACGTAATATTTTAATGAACAAAAATCCCTTGTTCACATGCTGTGAAAAATGTCTGAACATTTTATTTACTGCCACATTTAAACTACAGAAGATGAGCCGAGTGCATTCAGCTTTCCAAAAACCTTCAAAATAAAAGCTGTGTAAGACTTTAAACCCCCAACATTTTTTTTGTTGCCTTTTTCTGATTTTTCAAGACTTGAATAAACAGATCTGACCAATCATAGCACTGCGTTTGGTAACAAGCATCATCGTAGCATCAGTACTAAATACACAGTGATGTGAAAAAGTAAAATAATCCTGTTTTCCCTCAGACTCAAAGCTAGGTGCCTCCCAGGGTCAGTCGGCTCTGTGAAATGATTTCTTTGACATCCGGAAGTACGTCTGAAAGCTTCGACTCCGGGATCAAACCAGGAAATTCTCCTCCTGCTGCCTTTTCCTGAGAATCCAGTCTTCACCTAGAAACATCAGAACCAGCTCAATGCCACTTTCTGTCCACTCCATTTTTTTCACAGCATGATTTTTCAGGAATCATTTTTCGGTATTTTCAAGTGAGTTAATACCCGACGTGTGCGGAACCAAAAACATCTGAATTTCAAGTCGTTTATTCGTTACATACTGAGTGTATAAAGGCCTAGGGTGGGTGTTTAGTCTGTTTAAACCCAACTCTGGTTGGTTTTCTTTTCGGTGTGGTTCGTTGGTGCAGGTGTGAATACAGTAAGCATACTTGGACCAAAACAACAGAGACCCTTTTGGAGAAGGTGTTCTCGATATGGTTCCAAACCAACTCCAGAGAGGTTTGTTAATGGTGTGAACAGGATCAGACCTCGATCTGAACCAACAGCCCAGCTACTGTAGCCATGTCTGCATTGTATTCTCAATGTGGGAAGCTACTATGAATGTGCACAGGTCTGTACGGGCTGGCAGCTAGCTGGTTAACTTAAATTTTCAGTTTTCTCACACACCACATTCCTCCTGTGTTTAGTTTTACTGCTCCTGTCCCAGACACATGTGACCAGTGGGCAGACTGAACATTCTCACGTTGTTTGTGGTGATGCATTTTGGTTCGCTTGGAGTTCACTTCAATGTTTCTCTGTGTGAAAACTAACCAAACCACTGGGAAAAACTAACCAACATGGTAAGTGTCCTTACCATGTTGGTTTTGGGGGAGTACAGATTTCAAACATGCCTTATTAAAGTCCCCAGCAACAACATGAACGCCCTCTGGATGTAAACAATGATAACTATGGCTACTGTTAGCTCGCAGGTAGATAAAAGGGCCCGCACTGAATGGACATGGCCTCCAAGTCTGGTGAGCAGTGACTTTTTATAATTCTGTATGCATTATGGCCCCCCTCCCTTACCAGAGTTTTGTTGCGGTCCTGGCTCAGGTGCAGGGAGAGGAGTGCCGTCTGTGTTGCTTGCTGTTCCAGACAATAGCCCATGGAGCACCTGCTGGTCTCACAATCTCTGAATACTGTGTGTCTAATCTAAAGTAAAGTCCAGGTTCAGGCTATGGATGATATCTATCGATTCCTGACGAGTGAAAGTGATCAGTGATTGCAGCAAGTCACAATAAAAAGCATAAAAAACACAAAAACGTGCACAGTAGTCGGGAGCGCTGTGACACCGCGTACACGTCTGTACGCACCACCAGCTTGGCGACTCGTGAGTTTACTACCTCATTAACTGATCTGGACCAGAATAAACAACTATATGTGTGAAAACACCCTCAGACTCCGACATCCACCACAAATGAAACATCATTTAGAATTTAGACCTTTTTATAAAGAACAGGTCGGCTGAGTCTGTGCAGAGCATGATTTGTGGACGGGTCAACAGTTGTTCTCACTGTTTTGTGGGCTGTAGATTAAGGCTGGACTCAAAAGCAGACTCAAATGAGGCGCTGTGACTGAGTCAGAAACCGCAAACAGTCATTGAGAAACCCGTAGCAGTCAATGAGTGTGACAAGACAGGAGAGGCCGACAGTCCTGATCCTCAAGGATCGCCAGAAGGAACCGGCCCTATCCAATTACTGGCCAATAACCTGCATCACTACCACATGGAAGCTCCAGTCAAGCATCATAGTGACTAGGATGAACAGGGATATTGCCTACATGAGTGGGACACAGAAAGGAATCAACAGGAGCACCCGAGAGGCAAAACACCAGCTACTGGAAGAAAGAGCAGTTCCCCAAGACTGCAAGACTGTGCACTGCTTGGATTGATTACAAGAAGGCCTACGACTCAGTGCCCCACACCTGGATCCTGGAATGCCTAGAACTATACAAGATCATCAGGACCCTAAGAGCCTTCATCAGGAACCCAGTGGGGATGTGGCGTACAATACTGGATACTTCAAACACACAGCAAAAGTCATCATCAAGTGTGGGCCCTACCAAGGAGATGCTCTGTTCCCACTGCTGTTCCAGGTTGAACCCCCTCAGTGAGATCATCGACACAACTGGCCATGAATCCGACTACGGAACGAAGCAATCGTCAGTCGCCACCTCTACATGGATGACATCAACTTGTATGCCAAGAGTGAACGAGACATCAATTCGCTGATCCACACCACTAGAATCTACAGCAAGGACACTTTAGAATGTCTTTCGGACTGGAGAAGTGCAGTCAAACAAAGAAAGCCCCAACAATCATATGACCCCTTTTGAGCAAGCACTTTGGCAACAGTGAGAAGGAAGATAAGTAGTGGCTTGATGAGCCAGGCTGGTTAAAGCAGAAACAGGGAGAGAACAGAGTTGGTGCAGAGAAGTCGAGGAAACGATAAAGAAGCCGACTGACCCTAACCCCTAACCCTAACCCTGAAATCTGGCAAGGATTGGATGCTTGAGCTGGTCCTTAAATGTCAGAGGTGACTCCAGCTGAGGCCTGACTGCAGAGAGAGAACCCACCCACGCCCGGAGCGAGGAGAAACCACACCTGGCCTGGACTCAAAGGTGGGGAAAGAAGAGACTCCAAGGGTGTGTTCCAAAAGTCCCTCCTATCTCCTACTTCTAACCTCTGTTCCTTGACCTCAGTCACATTTCCAGTATTGGAAACGTGGGTAGGAGAATCGCTAAAAACTTAAGAAAAGAGAAGAACTGCGTGCTGAGAACTGGAACAGCCTCATACTTGTCTCACCGCTGTGAGAGACGAGTATATGTCCACCAGATGTCCACAATATTGAACCTACAATTTATAGATGATGGACTACAAAATGTGCACTTTACTTTGCCACTATATTTTCTAAACCCGGTGTTAGAAGTGACTTCTCTCTGCTGAATCTGTGACAAATAAAAGTGTTAGTGTGTCAGATTAATGGGGCCTTAACCCTCACCCTCAATGTTGCCATTAAACTAGAAAGCCAAGCACGCATACATGCATGTGTCACAGTAACGTGGGACGGCTCGTGATCAGACGGTAAATGGCATTCCTGTACTTCTGCACATCGTCCAGGTCACCTGTTCACACAGACTTCAGTTTGTAATGATGCAGCTCTCCTGTAGATGAATCCCGAGCTCCACCTGAGTCCTAATCCTCAGACCCTCAGACCTTTGCACAGTGCTCACTGGTTTCTGTCACAAGAGTTATTTGTTAAATCCAAAGCAGACTGATTCTCCTTCAGCCTCCTCTCATGTATCTGCCTCGCTGTTTTCAGAGACAAACACTTGAACCTGAGCTCACACTGGATTATTTTGGTTAGCGGACCTGCAGCGCCCTCCCTCGCCCTCCCTCCTCAGGATTGTTGAGCCACTAATTAACATTCTCTCAGCTGATTGTTGGTTTTTACTGTGAACTGCTAATTGTTAGATCACCCTGTGATGTCACAATAATTTACCTCATTGAATAAATCTGTCCAATATAAGATAAAAAAATCAAATCTCAGTTTGTTATGTTTTCCTGCTGTGATCCAGTGGAGCATCTTTCCTGTTTAGGAATTCTGTGAGTGCAGTAAAATTCCTCCATCATCACTGATCCCAGTTGACCTGAACATGAATCCTAAATCCTGTAACACAACAAAGGACATTATACTCAAACACACTTTGATCAGTTACTATAGATCATAATGATGAGCTCATACAGGAACAACTCCACAGGAAGTCGTTTTTATTACAGCAGGGTGGCGTTCAGAGTTCAGCTGTGAGTTTGCCCTTTGACCCGGGGGATGGTGTCAGGGTTTCAGCCTCGTTTGCAGGGAACCAGAGCTGCATGGAACATAGTTGCAGTGACTGCTGAGGCCGTTATGACGTGCTTATTTAAAATGAAATAAGGAAGGAAGCTGTGCAGGTGCACAAACAAGCGAAGAGGTGAATTTGATGATTTGACAACTGAAATGGATGCGATTGGTTCGTTGCCTCTGTCAGCTTCATGCAGATATGCTCTTTTTTCCCCACAGAGAGATGATTATGGGTAATTTTTTCTTTTATGGTTAAAATGTTATTTGTGAAGAAGTTCATGAAGTCATTACTAGTTAACGTTAAAGGGATGGTTGGCTCAACAGAGCTCTGACTGTTTGTCAGCCTGGCTACAGAGCTGAAGAGAAACCTGGGGTTGTTCTTATTTTCTTCAATCAGTGATGAATAGTAAGATGTTCTGGCTTTGCGGAGGGCTTTCTTATAAAGCAGCAAACTATTTCTCCAGGCTAAATGATGATCCTCTAAATTTGTGACACGCCATTTCCTCTCCAGATTACGAGTCATCTGCTTTAGGCTACGTGTTTGAGAATTATACCACGGAGTCAGGTACTTCTGATTAGAGACCTTAGTTTTCACAGGAGCTACAGTATCCAGAGTCATACGTAGTGAGGAGGTGAAATTATTAACAAGATAATCGACCTCTGTTGGGGTAGCGTTCAATGGAGTAATCTCCAAATATGAGACGGTATTTTCAACCTGTGTGAAGTACACAAAGCAAAAAACAGCCTTTCAGTGTGAAAAGGACACGCTTTACACTACAGAGAAAGGTTCACTGCTTCGGGGTTTTCATCTTTCTCCTTTAAAAATAAGCAGGAATCATCTGCCAGCTCGTAAAATCTGAATTCAGTAATGCTTGAAAAGAAGTTTTGCATCCAGCAACCAGCAGGAACAGAAATATGGAGACTGCACAGCCTTGTTTTAAACTTAGCGAGTTGGAATCAGAGTGTAGTCATCCTCACAGGACTTCCTGATTAAATACATCCGTTAAAAAAAAAAGGTTTTTAACAGTTAGCTCCATCCCTCGCTTTTCCAAGATGGAGATAATGGAAAACATCTGGATGTGATCTTTCAGAAACCAGCAGGTGAAGTCACAGTAGCTCTGTCATCTTTAAAGCGTGTGGTTCTGTGAGAGCAGCATTCGTAACAGGCGCGAAGCTTTCTCACGCTCTCTGCACGTCTGTCTGGCGAGAACCAGCTTCTTCTGAAAGGTGAGCATGGGAATCTTCGCCATCATTACCTGCACTCACACATGCAACCAGGTGCTTTGTGAAACTGTTAGCTCCAGGAGTGAAAACACTTCCAAACAGTCCAGATGTGTCTGCGCTGGAGTTAAGAATAGGTGAGGAAATGGAAATAAAGCAGATGTTGTTTATCAGATCAGACTGGTGACCCCTGCAGAGTGAGGCGTGAACCATGGCCAGACCGCCGACTTACAGACTCCTGGGCTCAGGTGTTTGGTGGCCCCTCATTAACCTTTTCTGATGATCACAACTTTTCCTTTCTCCAGTAATTAGCCTCAGCCTAAAGTAAGATTTACACACCTGTACAAAGAACAGTTCTAACTGGAGAACACTGCACCTTACTTCCTGTTTAAAATGCTTCAGAATAAGTGCTCACAAAGGTGCCCGGAGGGGTGTCAGGCCTCCAAACTGACAAATAAAATACAATTCAACTGAAAGCTTCACATGATTCTTTGTTTTAAACATAAAAAACAAACGATCATTCGAGTTAGTCGAACTCAAACTTCTTCCACTCACAGGCTGAGCAGGAGCACAGCGCCACCTGCTGGATAAACAGAACTCAGCTCCACCCAAATGGCACATCATCAGGAATGTGAGGAAAAACGTTTCCTCGGCTCCTCCTCTGTGGTTTCAGCTTTATATTCACCATCACTAACATGTAAATGATTGATTCTTTCTTTACTGGTGGTTTTTGTCTCTCATATAAGTCATTTTTAGACACTTTGTTTTCTCCGTTTCTTTCACTTGAAGCTAAGAATTACATTTCATCCATATAAATCTGTTCTTATTGATAAAAAGACACTAAATTCCTGCGCTGAGGTAGCCAGCGCAGGACAATGAAGACGTGCAGGAGACCAGCACTGCAGGCAAACATGACCTCCATTGTCTGCTCTCCATTAATGAAGCAGGTAACAAAACAAGCACTGAAGCTCAGAGAAGCTCTGACGGCAAAGTGACTGAGAAATAAAGGACTGCAGACCCTATTCTTAATGTGATCCAGATGTGTAAGGTCAGGTTTCCTCTAGCAGCTGTGGATCATCCAGCAGGGGGCGACAGGTGATGCTCATGTTTGCAGACGATGCTGTACATGACATAGGGAACGTAGAGCAGAGCAGCATGAGAGGAGGTGGTGTCAGCAGCACAGTTTCACACTTTAAATGAAATCTGCAGGAGAAACCAGACAGCAGGGTTAGTTCTTTATTGATCAACAGACACGTGAGAGGCGTCAAGCTGAACACGATAAAAGACACAAATACAAACAGTACAATTTGAATCCCCGTCTCCACAGTAAAAGTCTAAATTGCACAAAAATTATCCTGTCAGAGTCCCGTGAGCACAGGAAGTAAGGCTTCCCCGAGAGGAGCTCGCAGGCTCGAATCACATGAGTCTGAGTTAGAGCTTAAAATCTCTAAAAAATCTCTAATGAAACTGTAAAATGTGCCACAGATAAAGGAAGCTCACTGAGGTTTGTAGTCATGTCAGTGTTTCATCAATCTATGTGATTAGCATGGTGAAGATGAGAGAGGAAGGACAAAGTGATCCCAGTATCTGATCTGTGAGAGTCTCACAGGTGAGCTTAGGCACAAGTTCAGTGCAGGAGAGCAAACAACACACTCAGGCAACGTCCACACTGGCCCGGATAGAAACGGCGTTTTCGTCTGAAGACGCTCCGCGTCCACACAAGCGTTTTCAGTCATTTTCACAGAGTTGTGCGTCCACACTGAAACAGCTGCAAACGCTGACGTTCCAGTGCTGCGCATGCGCCTGCCTCATTTCTGTCTGCCGCTTATTTACTTTCCTGCTCTTTGAAACGTCGCAGGAAAAGCAGCGAGTTTTTCAAATGGACTAACAATGAAGTGGAGTCGTTGCTGCGAGTAACACAAAAGTACAAAGTTGCAAAAGCGAGTGAGAATTAAAGAATGTGAAGAAAAGCTCTCTGGAGCGCGTGCAGACTGATGTTCATCTTTAAATAGGGCTGTCAAACGAAACAGCTGCTGTGTAACGCCCTCCGCTATCTTAGTTTAACTGGTCACATGACTGCATCATGTGACTAACATGTGTCATCGTTTTCAAAAGTCTCCCTTCTCGCTGTCCACACTGGGACGGGAAAGCACCGTCTTCAAATGTGTGCGTTTTCGAGAGCGTTTTGAAAACGCTGCGTTTTCCTTTGGGGAAAACGGCGTCTCGGTGAGGACGGGAGGCCAAAATGGAGAGAAAACGAATGAAAACGCATTAGTGTGGACGTAGCCTCAGACTCAAACCAGCACAGGTTCAAGAGTCCTTCCCTATCTGTGCAGCAGCGCCTCCTGCTGTCTCCTCGCTTTAGTCGCACGTATCTGCTCACAGAGGCAGTTGTCGTTTGCTCGTGTTGCTCTGTAGCGTCCTGATTCAGAACCACCGACCCGAGCTGCCGAGAGGCATCACAGCCGTCCAGCTGCCGGCACCTGTGTCTTTGGACGCTCGCCGTCTCCGCTCCCGCTGCCTCTACACCTCCTTCTCCTCTTTGCCCTGAACGGACGTCCTCCTCAGGTTCTCCTTGACTTTGACGAACTCGGGGGCTCTCAGGTCTTCGTGCTCCTGCTGTCTCTCCAGCTGAGGACACAAACACGCAGAAACATCTGGATTCACCCCCCTCAGATCAGCAAGACCAGGGTCAAAGGTCATGGGCAGCACACGCAGCATAAAGAAAACCTGCTGCTTTAACGCCGACTGAGCAGCGACGCGCTTCTCATCCTGCGACTGCTGCCACAGGTTTACATGCTTCAGGTGAGCGCACAAGAACGACTGCAGGTACACAATGATCAGCTGTGATCGAGACGACAAAGCTCCAATGTAAAGAGAAAGGTGGTGATGAAGAGCAACACACACACACAGACACACACACACACACACACACACAGACACACACACACACACACAGACACACACACACACACACAAAGACACAGACACACAAAGACACACACACACACACACACACACACAGACAGACACAGACACACAAAGACACACACACACACACACAGACACACACACACACACACAGACACACAAAGACACACACACACACACACAGACACACAAAGACACACAGACACACACACAGACAGACACACAGACACACACACACAGACACACAAAGACACACACACACACACAGACACACAAAGACACACACACACAGACACACACACACAGACACACAAAGACACACACACAGACACACACACACACACACAGCCACACACACACACACACACACAGCCACAGACACACACACAGCCACAGACACACACACACACACAGCGAGCACTTCATGAAGAAACGATGAGAAGCGTCTTGACGCTGCATCCAGGTCTCCAAAGGTTGATTCTGTTCGTTTGGACGTTTTCAGTGGGAGAAGCGTTTCGTCATCATGCAGCTTTCTTCAGTCTCAGCTGGCTGCAGGTTTCCAACCTTATAAACAGCACGTTTATAAACAGCTGGACAGCCCATTGTTCCTTCAGTGGGCTGGTTTCAGTCATCATGCAAATGTACAGACGAAACGTTTCTCCCACGGAAAACGTCCAGATGAACAGAATCAGCTTTCGGAGAAACGATGTGAAAGTCTTTGAACTTGTGTAACGTGACACACAGAGCGTCACAGCTTTGTAATTCCACATCGCTGTGATTCACTGGTGTGTGTGTCTGTGTGTGTTACCTCCTCCAGCTTCTTGTGTCTCTTCAGCAGTTCGGCCTCCAGAGGAGAAACCTTCCTGCGAGCCTCGTCCTCCTCCTTCCTCTGTTTGATCAGCTGATCTCTCCTCCTGGACTCCAGCACCCGCTGCAGCTCGGGCTTCATTTCCACACTGACCCCCGCTCTGCGCGCACACAGACACACACACACATACACAATTCAGACTGTGTGTGTGTGTGTGTGTGCAGCATTCGGCCCCTCATGAATCATTCACGCCGCTCGCCTCCTCTTTTCCAGGAGCCTTTAACTTCTTTGTGTTTCAGGCCTGGAGCTTAAATAAAGTTGTTTTGTGCCTCGCTGCTCCTCCTGAATGAGGTGAGAACTTTCCCAGCGTCCTCGGCGGTCAGAGGCCTGGGAGGCAGGAGGCTGTTGCTTAGCAGCGCCTGCTTCACAAACCCCTCACGGCCCAAGCCCGACCGCAGCGACGCCATTTAAATGGCCAAATGCTGATTGGTCAGCGGGTGTCAGGTAAACCCGAGGACACGGCAGTGGTTGAGCGATGTTGAGCTCTGAATACAAGCGAGGACACCGTCCTGCTGACAGTGGAAGCAACAAACGAGCTTTTGACACAAACGAGTTCACCGAGCATCGCTGAGTTACTGAGTTCCTGTCACATGAACGAGTTCTGGTCATGTGACAGGAACTCGGTGACGTGGTCACGCGGGGAAAGAATTTTAGCTCGGCCTGATTCTGTGTTTCCAGGCTTTTGTTAGAGAGGTCTTTTATTTGACTTCAGGAAGTGTGATCAGTGATTAGACACGTGAGCGTGACCTTCACTCACTGGCGCTCTGCCGGCAGCATCGATAACACGCTCAGTATATCAGAAACATCACTGATGACACTTCCCTGAAATATGATCTAAATCTGAGGCTCCATCAACCCAAACTCCCACAACTAAAAAACATCTTTTCCACAAATGTTCCATGAAATTCATCTCTAATAATCTAAAAACACATCTCTGACTGCGTCCTGAGACACAGGCGGGTTCAGATGGCGTGACTCGAGTTCAAACTTTCAGCTTTCATAACTGAACATGAGTGGATTTAAACAGTCTGAATAAAGCTGAACGTGGGAGCTTCAGTTACGCTGTCTGACCCCGCCCCTTCTTCTTCCTCTTCATTCTTTGGAAAATTAAAACTAATCAGAGCGTTACCGTTTGTAACTGCTCAGCAGCTCGCGGTGAAGCTCCTGGTGACTCTTCGAAGCTTTGACTGGATTCACCAGCTTCTTGGGTTTGATGAGGTCCGTGTCCTCGTCCCCCTCCAGGTAATCCGGCCGGGGTACGAAGACGGCAACCGGGGACGACTTCCCATGGACGCCTTCGGAGCCGTGCTGCTGCAGGCTGGCATATGCTGATGCTACGGACACAAAGAGGACACAAAATGTTAGAGAGAACAAATCATAGCGCCACCTACTGGACAAACTGCAGGATATCATACATCCTGAAACATCTTCACAGTCCATTCACAGCAGCTGAGAAAAGCCTCATTCCCTGTTTTTCTGCTCACTCTGTAAATGTGTCCCCGTTCCCAAAACGTCATTAACACTGTCCCTTTAAAAATTCCCCACTGGAAAAGTCCGGACTGTGTTTAAAAGTCCTTGCTTTAGAGAAACGTCTTCACTGGGTCAGGTCTTGATAAGGCGCTGACAGCAGGTGTAGCCAGCAGGAGGCGCTAGCAGCAGCTCGTGGTGTCTGTGAGCTGGGGTGTTTGAGGCAGAGGTCCTCAGTTTCTGGCCTGCGGCGCATCTGTGTCAAACAGGAGAAAGGACAATAAACCCAACCCGTCCTCGGATATTCTGGGATTGAGATCACATGACAGGTCACGCCGCACAATGACCCTTTCTCGAGTGCAACCAGAGCCCGCCTTCCAGCTTCATATTTCAGAAAAATGAAACGAGCTCCGGATGTCTGTTCACTCCTAGACACGCAGAAGAAAGTAAGTGGACGGCTATTTTGACAGCCTCCCTGCCTCCAGATGTTGGCGCTGCTACAGCAAATAGGAACGGGCTTGTGAGGTCGCACATGGCGGATAACCATCAGAAACTTCTCTGAGCTCCTGTGATTGTAAGGACTGCTGTAGCAGTTTGTCAGTAGGTTCAGTAGAAGGAAATGAAAGGCTGGCAGGAGGAGCGCACTGAGCTGCAGCACTGATCTCTGTGAGCAGCAAACATCTCACACTACTCACAATGTTCACAGCTGAGCAAGTCAGTCACGGAGCCTGCTGCAAACTTCAATTCAGAACCTGACACATCTGAAACAAGCCTGAAACACACCTAAAACACATCTGAAACACACCTGTAACAAGCATTAAAATGTCTGAAACACGACTGAAACACATCTGAAACAAGCCTGAAAAACACTTGAAACAAGTTGGAAAATGTCTGAAACACACCTGAAACACATCTGAAACACACCTGTAACAAGCATTAAAATGTCTGAAACACGACTGAAACACATCTGAAACAAGCCTGAAAAACACTTGAAACAAGTTGGAAAATGTCTGAAACACACCTGAAACACATCTGAAACACACCTGTAACAAGCATTAAAATGTCTGAAACACAACTGAAACACATCTGAAACAAGCCTGAAAAACACTTGAAACAAGTTGGAAAATGTCTGAAACACACCTGTAACAAGCATTAAAATGTCTGAAACACATCTGAAACACACCTGTAACAAGCATTAAAATGTCTGAAACACATCTGAAACACACCTGTAACAAGCGTTAAAATGTCTGAAACACATCTGAAAAAAGCCTGTAACAAGCATTAAAATATCTGAAACACATCTGAAAAAAGCCTGAAACAAGTCTGAAAATGTCTGAAACACGACTGAAACACACTTGAAACAAGTTGGAAAATGTCTAAAACACAACTGAAACACATCTCAAACACACCTGAAACAAGCATTAAAATGTCTGAAACACATCTGAAACAAGCCTGAAACAAGCCTGTAAAACATATGAAAATGTCTGAAACACGACTGAAACAAGCCTGAAACACATATGAAAATGTCTGAAACACACCTGAAACAAGCCTGAAACAAGTCTGAAAATGTCTGAAACACGACTGAAACACACTTGAAACAAGTTGGAAAATGTCTGAAACACAACTGAAACACATCTCAAACACACCTGAAACAAGCATTAAAATGTCTGAAACACATCTGAAACAAGCCTGAAACAAGCCTGTAAAACATATGAAAATGTCTGAAACACGACTGAAACAAGCCTGAAACACATATGAAAATGTCTGAAACACACCTGAAACAAGCCTGAAACAAGTCTGAAAATGTCTGAAACACGACTGAAACACATCTGAAACAAGCCTGAAACACACTTGAAACAAGTTGGAAAATGTCTGAAACACGACTGAAACACATCTGAAACAAGCCTGAAACACACTTTAAAATGTCTGAAACACATCTGAAACAAGCCTGAAACAAGCCTGTAAAACATATGAAAATGTCTGAAACACACCTGAAACAAGCCTGAAACACACTTTAAAATGTCTGAAACACATCGGAAACAAGCCTGAAACACATATGAAAATGTCTGAAACACACCTGAAACAAGCCTGAAACACACCTAAAACACACCTGTAACAAGCATTAAAATGTCTGAAACACATCTGAAACACACCTGTAACAAGCCTGAAAAACACTTGAAACAAGTTGGAAAATGTCTGAAACACACCTGAAACACATCTGAAACACACCTGTAACAAGCGTTAAAATGTCTGAAACACATCTGAAACACACCTGTAACAAGCGTTAAAATGTCTGAAACACATCCGAAACACACCTGTAACAAGCGTTAAAATGTCTGAAACACATCCGAAACACACCTGTAACAAGCGTTAAAATGTCTGAAACACATCCGAAACACACCTGTAACAAGCGTTAAAATGTCTGAAACACATCTGAAACACACCTGTAACAAGCGTTAAAATGTCTGAAACACATCTGAAACACACCTGTAACAAGCGTTAAAATGTCTGAAACACATCTGAAAAAAGCCTGTAACAAGCATTAAAATATCTGAAACACATCTGAAAAAAGCCTGAAACAAGTCTGAAAATGTCTGAAACACGACTGAAACACACTTGAAACAAGTTGGAAAATGTCTGAAACACAACTGAAACACATCTGAAACACACCTGAAACAAGCCTGAAACAAGCCTGTAAAACATATGAAAATGTCTGAAACACGACTGAAACAAGCCTGAAACACATATGAAAATGTCTGAAACACACCTGAAACAAGCCTGAAACAAGTCTGAAAATGTCTGAAACACGACTGAAACACATCTGAAACAAGCCTGAAACACACTTGAAACAAGTTGGAAAATGTCTGAAACACGACTGAAACACATCTGAAACAAGCCTGAAACAAGCCTGTAAAACATATGAAAATGTCTGAAACACACCTGAAACAAGCCTGAAACACACCTAAAACACATCTGAAACACACCTGTAACAAGTTGGAAAATATCTGAAACACGACTGAAACACATCTGAAAAAAGCCTGTAACAAGCGTTAAAATATCTGAAACACATCTGAAAAAAGCCTGAAACAAGTCTGAAAATGTCTGAAACACGACTGAAACACACTTGAAACAAGTTGGAAAATGTCTGAAACACAACTGAAACACATCTGAAACACACCTGAAACAAGCATTAAAATGTCTGAAACACATCTGAAACAAGCCTGAAACAAGCCTGTAAAACATATGAAAATGTCTGAAACACGACTGAAACAAGCCTGAAACACATATGAAAATGTCTGAAACACACCTGAAACAAGCCTGAAACAAGTCTGAAAATGTCTGAAACACGACTGATACACATCTGAAACAAGCCTGAAACACACTTTAAAATGTCTGAAACACATCTGAAACAAGCCTGAAACAAGCCTGTAAAACATATGAAAATGTCTGAAACACACCTGAAACAAGCCTGAAACACACTTTAAAATGTCTGAAACACATCTGAAACAAGCCTGAAACAAGTTGGAAAATGTCTGAAACACGGCTGAAACACATCTGAAACAAGCCTGAAAAACACTTGAAACAAGTTGGAAAATGTCTGAAACACGACTGAAACACATCTGAAACAAGCCTGAAACACACTTGAAACAAGTTGGAAAATGTCTGAAACACGACTGAAACACACCTGTAACAAGCATTAAAATGTCTGAAACACATCTGAAACACACCTGTAACAAGCATTAAAATGTCTGAAACACATCTGAAACAAGCCTGAAACACACCTAAAACACATCTGAAACACACCTGTAACAAACATTAAAATGTCTGAAACACACCTGTAACAAGCATTAAAATGTCTGAAACACATCTGAAACACACCTGTAACAAGCGTTAAAATGTCTGAAACACATCTGAAACAAGCCTGAAACAAGTCTGAAAATGTCTGAAACACGACTGAAACAAGCCTGAAACAAGTCTGAAAATGTCTGAAACACGACTGAAACAAGCCTGAAACACATATGAAAATATCTGAAACACACCTGTAACAAGCATTAAAATGTCTGAAACACATCTGAAACAAGCCTGAAACACACCTAAAACACATCTGAAACACACCTGTAACAAGCATTAAAATGTCTGAAACACATCTGAAACACACCTGTAACAAGCGTTAAAATGTCTGAAACACACCTGAAACAAGCCTGAAACAAGTCTGAAAATGTCTGAAACACGACTGAAACAAGCCTGAAACACACTTGAAACAAGTTGGAAAATGTCTGAAACACGACTGAAACACATCTGAAACAAGCCTGAAACACACTTGAAACAAGTTGGAAAATGTCTGAAACACGACTGAAACACATCTGAAACACACTTGAAACAAGTCTGAAAATGTCTGAAACACATCTGAAACAAGCCTGAAACAAGCCTGTAAAACATATGAAAATGTCTGAAACACGCCTGAAACAAGCCTGAAACACATATGAAAATGTCTGAAACACACCTGAAACAAGCCTGAAACAAGTCTGAAAATGTCTGAAACACGGCTGAAACATCTGAAACAAGCCTGAAACACACTTGAAACAAGTTGGAAAATGTCTGAAACACATCTGAAACACACCTGTAACAAGCATTAAAATGTCTGAAACACATCTGAAACAAGCCTGAAACACACCTGTAACAAGCATTAAAATGTCTGAAACACATCTGAAACAAGCCTGAAACACATCTGAAACACACCTGTAACAAGCATTAAAATGTCTGAAACACATCTGAAACAAGCCTGTAACAAGCATTAAAATGTCTGAAACACATCTGAAAAAAGCCTGAAACAAGCCTGTAAAACATATGAAAATGTCTGAAACACGCCTGAAACAAGCCTGAAACACATATGAAAATGTCTGAAACAAGCCTGAAAAAGCTTGAAACACGCCTGAACACGTGTGAAACATGTCTGAAAATATCTGAATCACATCTGAAACACCTGAAATACCTGACCTCAGACGTTCACTCTTAAATACTGAACCACTGCATCAGATTTTAAGGAGTGAGACAATCAATTTGTAGAAGACACTGAAACACAGAGAACACTTCCTGTTTTGTGATTAGACTCCCACAGTTTATTAATTTGATCTATTTTTGTGATGTAATCTTTTTGTTATTAATAGTTCCTGCTTGAGCTCAGTATATAATCTCCACATTTTATGTGTTAAATCCTAAAGGATTCTGAATGACCAGGGTTATATTAAAAACAAACATGGTTAACAATGAGGTGCAGAAACCAGTGTCTGTGTACATCTTTTATGTACAGTGTATGACCTGAAGGCCACGCATTTTGAGTGTTATTAAAAATGTGTTGGACCCACAGAAGTTACAGTAACAGGGAGCTCTGCTGCTGAACTTTACCCGCCTCTCTCTGTTAGCTCAGTGTTTGTCTGCCGGACTTTGAGCCTTTCTGAGGTTTGTATTGATCGGAGGGAGGACGTGCATACCGGAGCCTCTCTGTATTGACGTCCCCGTGAGTGCTGCCAATCTGGTTACAGCAAAGCGGACAACTTGAGCTCGAGTCTAAGGCCGGAGCCGCACCTCAGGAGGAAACGTGATCGCTCTGTAACGGCAGGCCATAACGCATCTGCTCGTTCTTTCGCTCATCCTGAGGAAACCCCGCAGAATCTAAATCAGAGCAGACGAGCCGCTAACAGGCTTGCTGAGGAAACGCCACTTCCTGTCACAAACCTGATGATCAGCCATCAACACCACCATGAACACAGCCACCCTGAATACAACCACCACCACCATCAACACTGAAGCTCTACATGACTCCCCGTTGCCGAGGCTAAAACTCAAGCAGAGGATGTGAACTCCCACTGCAGTCCGTCTGCATGCCAGCGGTGACTTCATCTTCATCAGCCTTCGCTCCTCACAGCGCTTCATGAGCCATGAGTGGCTCTGGTACAACGCAGCACCTCAATTACTTAAGAAGATGCTGAACAGACAGGAGCAGCAACAAGTCCACCACCACCATCATCATCATCCACACCAACACTATTATCATCATCCACACCACCACCACCATCATCATCCACACCACCACCATCATCATCATCCACACCACCACCATTATCATCATCCACACCTCCACCATTATCATCATCCACACCACCATCAACATCATCTACACCACCAGCATCATCATCATCCACACCAACACTATTATCATCATCCACACCACCATCAACATCATCCACACCACCATCAACATCATCCACACCACCACTATTATCACCCACACCACCATCATAATCATGTATGGTGGTGTGGTGTGGACTTATGTATGTATGTATGTATGTATATATATGTATATATTGTACTATTCTTAGTTAGTGTATTGTCTGTCTTGTCTTAATGTTGGTTTAAAATGGAGCACTGTAACAAAAAATTATTTCCCCCAGGGATCAATAAAGTATTCTGATTCTGATCCACACAACCGGCATCATCATCATCATCGTCATCCACACCACCACCATCATCATCATCATCATCATCATCCACACCACCACCACATCCACACCACCACCATCATCGTCATCCACACCACCACCATCATTGTCATCCACACCACCACCATCATCATCATCTACACCACCACTATCATCATCATCCACACCTCCACCATTATCATCATCCACACCACCATCATCATCATCCACACCAACACTATTATCATCATCCACACCACCATCAACATCATCCACACCACCAGCATCATCATCATCATCATCATCCACACCACCACTATTATCACCCACACCACCATCATCATCACCCACACCACCATCATCATCCACACCACCACCATCATCATCATCCACACCACCAGCATCATCATCATCATCATCATCCACACCAACACTATTATCATCATCCACACCACCATCAACATCATCCACACCACCAGCATCATCATCATCATCATCATCATCATCATCATCCACACCACCAGCAGCATCATCATCATCATCATCCACACCACCAGCATCATCATCATCATCATCATCCACACCACCACTATTATCACCCACACCACCATCATCATCATCCACACCACCAGCATCATCATCATCATCATCCACACCACCACCATCATCATCCACACCACCAGCATCATCATCATCATCATCCACACCACCACCAGCATCATCATCCACACCACCAGCATCATCATCATCATCATCCACACCAACACTATTATCATCATCCACACCACCATCAACATCATCCACACCACCAGCATCATCATCATCATCCACACCACCACTATTATCACCCACACCACCATCATCATCATCCACACCACCAGCATCATCATCCACACCAACACTATTATCATCATCCACACCACACCATCATCATCCACACCACACCATCATCATCCACACCACCATCATCATCATCCACACCACCATCATCATCATCCACACCACCACCACCAGCATCATCATCCACACCACACCATCATCATCATCCACACCACCATCATCATCATCATCATCATCCACACTACCACCATCATCATCCAAACCACAATCATCATCATCCACACCACCACCATCAGCCATGCTCTCAGAGCCTCACATAGTCAAACTTGAGCACAAACACAAACATGCAGAAATGTTTCTGATAGAAACACAGAGCTGATGAAGGCTCTATTTCCACTTTGGAGATGATAATTAAAACTTCCAGCTCTCAAACTAAAGTCCTGTTTATTTTTAAAGTTTTTTCTAGAGATGACGTCACATCTTAATGATAATTTTAGTGAAAAGCATTACAAGTGTGAATGACGTCAGTCTGAGCTTGTTTCTCCATTTGTGGAGTAAAAGATTCAAAAAGCTGGGAGCTGACTTTCTTCAGCATGACTCTGATCTGAGAGCAGCTGACAGCCTCACAGCTCGATCCTCAGCTCTGTCCGCGGCCGGGTCTTACCGGACTTCACCACCCTTCCCTGGGCGGTGCTGGGCTCCATGCTACCAGAGCTCCTCTGCTCCTCTGCTCCTGCTCTCCTGCACAGCTCAAAGCCAGGCAGCGGTCACGTGGCACGTGGACTGCCCCTCCTCCTCGGGACCACTTCCCACGCTGCTCCTATTCATCAGCCAGCGGCTCCACCCAGCCTGAAATCCAGCTGCCACCTGATGGGGGCGCTGACTCTCACTGCAGCCTGGAGCAGACTCTCAGTGTGGGTTGCATGCGAACCACGAAGATAAATAATGATGATCTCACAACATTTAATCTGACATTTATCTTTAATATTCACACTTCCTGTCGGCGACTTTAAACACTTTTGTTCTTCTTGCCGACACTGTCACTTTATCAATGCTGGTCATCAGGCTCTTTGCTGCTAAAGTATTTATTTATACCTACACTCTATGCCCATACTCTATACTGGTACTCAGGTTGTTGCACTCTACTTATAGTATTATTTATGTATTGTTTTATTACTTGTTATTCTGTTTGTTAAAAAACAAAACAACTATTCATTTATTTTTTATTTAAAATAAAAAAAACTTTCTTCATTATTTGGTTTCTTTTCGCTGTGTGTACATAATTTCTTTCCACCTCATGTTAACATGTGATGCAAATGACAATAAAGCTCCTTGAATCCTGCATGGACAGATCTGTGACATCATCAAGCCTGACGTCACGTTTATCTTTGACAGAAACTGTGAACAGTTGACTTTATTCTTGTTTTCAGTCACATGGTCCAACCCTGACCAATCACAGCTGTGTGAGTTATACCTGTGCGCATGTTGAATTCATTTATATTTCTAACTATGGCGTATGGTGGCCCCAAAGGTTCAAACACAGCAAAAAGAAAACATGTCGGGAAGAAGTTTGATCATCAGCTTCATGTTCCTCTGGGCCATCACACACACAATCACACAATCACACACACACACACAACAAAGACTCTGGTAAGGGCGGGGTGGTGGGCTGTGTGCCTTGGGACTGGTGCCATAACAGCAGAGTTGTAAACAGTCACTGCCCACCAGACTTGGAGGCCTTTTTTATCTACCATTGTTTACATCCCCCCCCCCCCCCCCCAAATGCTAATGTTAGCTCAGCACTCAATCACTTCCAACTTATCATCAGTAAACAGCAGAGAGAGCACCCAACCCCCGAAAGCAGCCTCAATGAATGGAGAACCGGAAGAGCTGCATGAGGATGCTCTTCATGGACTGCAGCTCAGCATTCAACAACATGATCCCAAACATCGATCCCAGATCCGTCCTGTCACCTGCTAGTGGATCAAAGACTTTCTCACCAACCGGCCTCAATCAGGTCAACTTAATCCAATTTTCAGTTGCATCAAGGAGCTTTTTATTCAAAGGTAGACCCTACAATAATACATACAGAGAAAAACCCAACAATCATATGACCCCCTATGAGCAAGCACTTTGGTGACAGTGAGACCTAACCCTAACACCCAGTGCATCATCCAGCAGCCTATTGCAGCATAACTAAGGGAGGATTCAGGGTCACCTGGTCCAGCCCTAACTACCGTAATTGTCGGGCTATAAGCCGCTACTTTTTGCACAAGCTTTGAACCCTGCGGCTTTTAGTCAGGTGCGGCTTTTCTATGGATTGTCCATGATTTTTGTCATATCGTAAGACGATTTGTTTTGTTTGTTCCGCTGTTGTACGGCACTACGTTGCCTGGCGGAAGGGCATGTGATCAGACACACAGTATCTGGGTTCAAGAGTGGTATGTTGGTCACGTGTCCATCCGCCAGGCAACATAGTGCCGTACAAGTAGCGCGAAAAACAAACTTCAAATTAACGCTACGCGTTCAGCGGGAGTCGTGGATGACGAGCGGCGATAAGCTTGCGAAATGCAAGTTATGCTCAACTCCACCGGTGGATTCTGACAGCGTGGAAAAGTGTGAAAACATCCATGATCACCAACGGATTTCGAAGGGCTGGACTGCTGCATGATGGAGAGGAGGACACCGCCACGGCCCTTCAGAGGGTGTTTGACTCTGACACTGACAACGAGGATTTCTTTGGTTTTGTAAGTGACAACGAAGGAGAGAAGCGGAGAGTGGATGACGAAGCCATCCTGAGCCTGTTTGTATCCGACACTGGAGAAGAGGACTTTGGTGGTTTTAGTGCGCAGGAAGATGGTGGTGAATGACTGACTTTTCTGCTTGTTAAAGCCGTGTCACTGCACCTGAGCCTAAAAGGTAGTCTGAATCTATTTTTCTGGTGTGCTGTAGGTTATTGTTATGTACTACATTTGTTACTCATTTATGAAGCACAGTACATGTTTCATACTTGTAATTACCGCTACTTGTACATATACCTAAAAAGTTATGCAAATATGTACCCATAACTTGTTTTTCAAAATATTAATAAAAGGGGTGTGTCTCCAAACAGCCATCTCTTTCCTGACAATTCCCTTTGTGCATATTTTCTTACATATGATAAGTCAACATTGAAACACCTGCGGCTTTTAGTCAGGTGCAGCTAATGTATGTACAAAACAGGATTTTCCCCTGATTTTAGCTTGTGCGGCTAATATTCAGGTGCGCTTTGTAGTCCGGGAAATACGGTATATGCTTTAGCAAAAAGGAAAGTTTGAAGCCTAATCTTGAAAGTAGAGATAGTGTCTGTCTCCTGAATCCAAACTGGAAGCTGGTTCCACAGAAGAGGGGCCTGAAAACTGAAGGCTCTGCCTCCCATTCTACTTTTAAATACTCTAGGAACAACAAGTAGGCCTGCAGAGCGAGAGCCAAGTGCTCTAATAGGGTGATATGGTACTACAAGGTCATTAAGATAAGATGGGGCCTGATTATTTAAGACCTTGTGTGTGAGGAGCAGGATTTTGAATTCTGGATTTACCAGGAAGCCAAAACAGGAGAAATCTGCTCTCTCTTTCTAGTCCCTGTCAGGACTCTTGCTGCAGCATTTTGGATTAGCTGAAGGCTTTTCAGTGAGTTTTTAGGACTTCCTGATAATAATGAATTACAGTCGTCCAGCCTGGAAGTAATAAATGCATGAACTAGTTTTTCAGCGTCACTCTGAGACAGGATATTTCTAACTTTAGAGATGTTGCACAAATGGAAGAAAGCAGTCTTACATATTTGTTTAATATGTGCGTTGAAGGACATGTCCTGGTCAAAAATGACTCCAAGGTTCCTCACAGCGTTACTGGAGGCCAAGGTAATGCCATCCAGAGTAAGAGTCTGCTTAGATACCATATTTCTAAGATTTTCAGGGCCGAGTACAATAACCTCAGTTTGATCTGAATTAAGAAGCAGAAAGTTAGCGGCCATCCAGGTCTTTATGTCTTTAAGACATTCCTGCAGTTTAACTAATTGGTGTGTGTTATCTGGCTTCATGGACAGATAGAGCTGGGTGTCATCTGCATAGCAGTGAAAATGTATGCTATGTCTTCTAATGATACTGCCTAAGGGAAGCATGTATAATGTAAACAGAATTGGTCCTAGCACTGAACCCTGTGGAACTCCATAATTAACCTCAGTGTGTGAAGAGGACTCTCCATTTACATGCACAAACTGGAGTCTATTAGATAGATATGATACAAACCACTGCAGTGCAGTACCTGTAATACCTACAGCATGTTCTAATCGCTCTAATAGGATATTATGGTCGACAGTATCGAACGCTGCACTGAGGTCTAGCAGGACAAGCACAGAGATGAGTCCACTGTCAGAGGCCATAAGAAGATCATTTGTAACCTTCACTAAAGCTGTTTCTGTGCTGTGCTGAGCTCTGAAACCTGACTGAAACTCTTCAAATAAACCTCTGCAGATGATCTGTTAGCTGTTTGACAACTACTCTTTCAAGGATGTTTGATATGAAAGGAAGGTTGGAGATTGGCCTATAATTAGCTAAGACTGCTGGGTCTAGAGATGCTTTTTGAGTAAAGGTTTAACTACAGCCAGCTTGAAGGCCTGTGGTACATAGCCGATTATTAGAGATAGGTTGATCATATTTAAGACTGAAGCATTAATTTATTAATACTCCCTTATAATAAACCCTCATCACTCAGGCCACTCACACACAGACTCTATTCAGACCAAGTCCTTTTGGACTACCTCCAAGCACTTTGCAACTTATAAATATTTTATTCTGGTACAGTTGGTGTCGAGCACCCACAGTTTTGTTGTACATGTACAATGACAATAAAAGGCTATTCTATTCTATTCTATTCTAGAACAGGTCTGTGACATTGGCTGCTCACAGGTCGTACCGCCTTTATTACCTGAGACGGCATAACTCACCTTTGCTGTGCGGCTGCTTCGGCAGAGCCTGATGGTCAATGTTATACGCCTTCTGCAAAACAAAGAAGAAAGGCTCATCATTTAGCTGAGGAGGAGGATGAGAGCAGTGGGGAATGGCCAACTCAGGCTAAGAACAAGAGAAAAAGAAACACACGCAGTGACTCAAGGTGTCACTCCGAACCTGGCAAAATCAGGTAAAACAGGAACAAGTGCAGTCACAGCTTCAAGCTTCCATTCACTCGTTTACTCACACAGGTGAGTCTCACAGGTGGAGATCCTGACACCTCACTGCTAAAAGCTTTCTCTGTTTTTATCCTCCTCTGACAGAAGAACCAACACTGAGACAGCAGGAACTGAACTTTCACAGTAAAACAGGTCTCTACTGTGGTAAAAACTAGCTTTCATCAACTACGCCTAATCTCTAAGGCTAAACCCTACATACCACACAAAGATATGGAGAAACTCATTCATGCTTTCATTATGTCAAGACTGGACTATTGTAACTCACTCTACTTGGGTCTACAATCTTCTCTTCTGCAGCGTCTGCAGCTGGTCCAGAATGCCGCAGCACGTCTCTTGACCGGCACTAGAAAGTTTGACTCTATCACCCCTGTTCTGAAAAATTTACACTGGCTTCCTATCAAATATCGAATTGATTTTAAAATTCTATTGTTTACTTATAAAATTTTAAACAATATGGCACCTGACTACTTAGCTGATCTCCTCTGTCTGTACAGCCCTCAGAGAGCACTAAGATCATCGGGCCAACTGCTCTTGGTGCAACCTAGGTCTCGGCTGAAGACCAGAGGAGGCCGTGCCTTTGCCGTTGCTGCACCCAGGCCATGGAATACTCTCCCTCTTCATATTCGCGCGTCAGATTCCATTCAGTCTTTTAAATCACGTTTAAAAACGTATTTGTTTGATCTGGCATTTAAGGCGAATTAGGGTAATTTACATCTGGCTCTGTATTTAGATTATGTAATTATCTTATATTTTATATATTTGTAATTTATATTTTAGTGTGATTTTATTTGTACTGCGATTTTACTGGAAAGCACTTTGGTGTACTTCGGTCTTAAAAATGTGCTATATAAATAAATTTTGATTGATTGATTGATTGAGTAAAAGCATCAGATTATTATTGATCACAGAGACAGCCAGTCTCATGTGTGTGAGACCACCCTCAGAAACTTCAGCTGCTGCTGCCACCTTAATGATCCACCTGACATCACTTCATCAGTCAGCTGACCCAGAATCAGCTGATCTCAGGTTTTTGGGAGGGGTGAAAGGGTTAAACAGTCCGGGTCAGAGAGAGAAAACACGAGTCAACAACATCAGAAAGATCTGAATCCAAAAATAAGAACAAAGACACGTTCACCAGTTTTCACAATAAAAAACAAACATGACAAAGTGAGAAAGACGCAGCTGCAGCTGTGCTCAGGTCACCAGCTTCTGACCACAGGTCTGAGTCTCTGGGTTCCCGTAACAACAGACGAAAGCTGAAGTAATAAAACACGCTGTGATTGGCTCTGGAGGACCGTTTCTGCAGTTCAGGCTGAAGAAGAGCCGAGGCACACCTGTGTGTGAAGAACAGGTGTATTAGAGACCTCGGCACAGATGTGAAGAAGAGCAGCTAAGATGAGAGCTCCGGCCGCTGCTGGAAAGGGAACAGGAAGCAGAAGACCACCGGAACCCTGAGGACTGTCTGCCCCCTGCTGGACTCTCGGCAGTGGTACAGCTGCGGCTCCGAGGCCGGGGTCAGCGGTGAGGGGGACTGTAGCAGGTTAGCATAAGCACCAGCTAGCATCGTCTGATCGAGCAAGGAATGTGATTGGACCGCAGGCCAAAACACATCTCACAGCTGTGTGTGAGCTTCCACTCTGACCTCTGACCTCATCACTTTGATCTTTCCCTGCTGCTTCACTCACTGCTGGATCACCTTAATCTGCCCGACTAAAGACTCACACACACTAACACAAACACAAACCGTGTGGTAATTTGAACACCATGGCTTACCCCCCACCCCCCCAGATAAATCCGGACCTCTCCTCTCAGATCGTTCCTGAAACTCGATGCTCCAAGCTCGTCTCCACCTGCTGCACTGAAAACAGACAAACCTCTAGCCCCGCCTCCTCTCAGCTGCTCTTCAGCCTCGCCGACAGCTGCGCCGCCTCATAACTCGGATATTTGCGAGAGCTCGGCTTTCCTATAAGGTCGCATTCCTGCTGTCTCCTCCCCTGTGGAGTGCGACTCTGCAGTCATCCTCACCCTGATCGGAGAGGCGTACGATTGGCCTTCGTCCTCTCTCAGACTTGCTCAGTTCCCACCTGGCTAAAGCTCTCAGGTGAGAGCAGGTGCTCCTTTGTTCTGAGGTGTTTCGAAGCCAAACGTGAATCGCAGGAAATCATCTGAACGAGTTAAAAATCTGTAAATAAACGGTGTGCAGCACCAAGCCTCTCTCACTCTGACCTCAGAGTAACTCACTTCCTGTGCTCGAGGTGGATCAGCTGATTCAGGTTGGACGTTCTTAGGTGTTTTTTGTAAAGCGGTGCTTTTTCCAAAAATTCAAATAAAAGTTTCTGAAACGATTTCTGACCTCTGCTCATGAGGTCATGTGACTCATCCAGTTTCTCTGAAAGTCTAACCTTACGGAGCAGGTCATGAATGTCTGGAGCCAGGTGATCTGAGACATGATCCAGGTGAGCGTTCGACGCTAAAGAACTGGAACCTCCACGCAAAAACCTTGTTTATTCTCAGAGACGGTGGCAGGTCGTGATTTCAATCAGCAACAATAAACAGCTCATCTTTCATTTTATCTGCCAGCTTCTGCTGAATTTAGGTGCCATCAGAGGTGAACTTCTAACTGATGTCCAGCAGGGGGCGACTCACCTGGAAGTCTGCTTGCATAGATGCTCATCAGGAAGATGTTTACTGATGATTTTATGGTGTCAGTCACTGCTTTTAGGTCTGACTGAATAAAACATAAAACTCATTTTGGTCCCATTCAGAGGAGGAAGTAGGAATCAGGAAACAGGGAGTAGGAGAATGTCGCGCAGCGTCTCGCTCCTCGGTCAGATTCTTCACGTCCCATCTCAAAACACAAAGATGGAACGAGAAAACGCTCAGCTCAAGGTGTGATAACTTCCCTGACCAACGGGCAGCGTCACATGGGCCATCTTTTACCTGTAGTCTGTTGCCTTCAGGAGCTGTTCTGGACTGCTGTAGGCTCACAGACTCACGGTGATGTCAGTCACTAATCTGTTTTTATATCCTTTAATTTATCACATCTAAAAATGGCGGCTTGCGGCAGTCTTGATCGCAGCGCCGAACGGCTTCATCTGAAAGAGACTAGCCCTCGCCCACAGCGCCATCAGGTGCTCTGCAGCACACCAAACACTCACACTGAAACCACAGAGCACCTCAGATTCAATCCAGCAGGTACAGGTGAGCTCTTCGTCCCACCGATCTCTGCACCATGGATGGTGCTTACAGCCGTCCCCCACCCCGCACCACAGGGGTACCATTTTCCTTCAATTTGTCACCTGTCAGGACATTTGAAGCACACCTGCTGCAACCTTCATCGCGCAGAATGAATATCCTCACACATACAGTGGGGCAAAAAAGTATTTAGTCAGCCACCGATTGTGCAAGTTCCCCCACTTAAAATGATGACAGAGGTCAGTAATTTGCACCAGAGGTACACTTCAACTGTGAGAGACAGAATGTGAAAAAAAATCCATGAATCCACATGGTAGGATTTGTAAAGAATTTATTCGTAAATCAGGGTGGAAAATAAGTATTTGGTCAATAACAAAAATACAACTCAATACTTTGTAACATAACCTTTGTTGGCAATAACAGAGGTCAAATGTTTACTATAGGTCTTTACCAGGTTTGCACACACAGTAGCTGGTATTTTGGCCCATTCCTCCATGCAGATCTTCTCGAGAGCAGTGATGTTTTGGGGCTGTCGCCGAGCAACACGGACTTTCAACTCCCGCCACAGATTTTCTATGGGGTTGAGGTCTGGAGACTGGCTAGGCCACTCCAGGACTTTCAAATGCTTCTTACGGAGCCACTCCTTTGTTGCCCGGGCGGTGTGTTTTGGATCATTGTCATGTTGGAAGACCCAGCCTCGTTTCATCTTCAAAGTTCTCACTGATGGAAGGAGGTTTTGGCTCAAAATCTCACGATACATGGCCCCATTCATTCTGTCCTTAACACGGATCAGTCGTCCTGTCCCCTTGGCAGAAAAACAGCCCCATAGCATGATGTTTCCACCCCCATGCTTCACAGTAGGTATGGTGTTCTTGGGATGCAACTCAGTATTCTTCTTCCTCCAAACACGACGAGTTGAGTTTATACCAAAAAGTTCTACTTTGGTTTCATCTGACCACATGACATTCTCCCAATCCTCTGCTGTATCATCCATGTGCTCTCTGGCAAACTTCAGACGGGCCTGGACATGCACTGGCTTCAGCAGCGGAACACGTCTGGCACTGCGGGATTTGATTCCCTGCCGTTGTAGTGTGTTACTGATGGTGACCTTTGTTACTTTGGTCCCAGCTCTCTGCAGGTCATTCACCAGGTGCCCCCGTGTGGTTCTGGGATCTTTGCTCACCGTTCTCATGATCATTTTGACCCCACGGGATGCGATCTTGCGTGGAGCCCCAGATGGAGGGAGATTATCAGTGGTCTTGTATGTCTTCCATTTTCTGATGATTGCTCCCACAGTTGATTTTTTCACACCAAGCTGCTTGCCTATTGTAGATTCACTCTTCCCAGTCTGGTGCAGGTCTACAATACTTTTCCTGGTGTCCTTCGAAAGCTCTTTGGTCTTGGCCATGGCGGAGTTTGGAGTCTGACTGTTTGAGGCTGTGGACAGGTGTCTTTTATACAGATGATGAGTTCAAACAGGTGCCATTCATACAGGTAACGAGTGGGGGACAGAAAAGCTTCTTACAGAAGACGTTACAGGTCTGTGAGAGCCAGAGATTTTCCTTGTTTGAGGTGACCAAATACTTATTTTCCACCCTGATTTACGAATAAATTCTTTACAAATCCTACCATGTGGATTCATGGATTTTTTTTTCACATTCTGTCTCTCACAGTTGAAGTGTACCTCTGGTGCAAATTACTGACCTCTGTCATCATTTTAGGTGGGGGAACTTGCACAATCGGTGGCTGACTAAATACTTTTTTGCCCCACTGTACATGCAGGTGATCGCATGACCTAACACCAGATTTCTGAGTTTAAACTGTTGGTGTGAGGATCTGATCAGAGTATTCTCACTAACTGTAAAGATGATCGGATCATTGATCAGCGCTTATCACTCACCTTCTTTCCATAAACTGCTCCCATGATCCTCGGTGCCCTGCTCAGGCCTCTCCCTGGCTCTGCGTCCTCCCCACAACTTCTCCTTCTTTTACTTTTTCCCAGCAGCCTCGGCGCCCCCTCCTCCGCCTTCCCCTCCTCTTGCTCACCCTGCTGCCTGGCAGCCTGACAGCCCGGTCGCTGGGCTCCGTTAACCCTGCAGACTGTGAGGCGACTCCGAAAACTTCATACCAGCAGGAACCAGAGAGGAGCGGCCAGCTGAGCACACGCAGTGTGACTGCGAGGAGGCCACCTGTTCCTGCCTGACTCCCTGCTTTCAGCTGTGAGGAGTTAAGGAGCTCCGGCTGGATTAAAGTAATCAGAGGAGACAGCAGAGCTTTAAGTCTCCTCCTTACCTCCTCTCAGAGCAGTGCAGACAGTCTGAGGAGTTCAGCGTTCATACGAATGAAGTGAACCAGTGACACACATTTGAATATTAATGCTGCATATCGATCTGATATTGGCGCTGGTATCAGATCGATATTTGTTAAATCATTCTTAATGAACAAATACGGGTCAAACATGCTGAGAAACATGTGAACCTTTCTGTGGTTTATTTACAGCCTGCAGCACATTAGAAACAGGCACGTTTACACCCAGCCCTCCAAAATAAAGGCTGGGAGGTGTTTTATTGTGAAAAGTCAAAGTGACAGTGATTTAATGGTCAGTGTGTTTTGATGGTTCATGTCATAAATCAGGACACACTGCTCTGCCCATAATCAGCTGACTTTAAAAGGTAAAAGTCTTCAGTATTAACGACCAGACTGATACTAATGTTTGCAGTGCCACCCAGCAGTGCTCATCAGTCTTCAGCGTTCGGTTCCAGTCCGAGTTTCTTCGCTGGCAGAGGCCCGTTGTGTTTGTCTGGAGCAGATTTAGGAGTTCAAACCTCACACGTTTTTATTTCACTGCTTCATACGATTCTTTCACAAGTCCACATTTTATTTCAGCAGCTCAATTGTTTTCCTTTCCAGTCATGTTATCATAAAACTACACCCCAAACACGACCTTCATCATGCAGAGCATCCTGGAATTGATCCCCGAACTTCTGATTGGGTCACACTCACATGGAGTCTGCTACTGCTGCCCCCTGGAGGGCTGTCAGAGCACTGCGGCACGATGGCGAGGCGCTCTTTACAGTAAAAACCAGTTTTAAAATTGATTTTGAAATCACCATCAGGGATTCTTGTTTAGGTTTAAAAGCAGCAGGTAACCTCAGAGAGCACCTCCACCGCCAGCTCGTCTCCTGCTGCACCTCAGTCTGAAGAACAGACCTCACAGCGGGAGCCATCAGAGGTGCACCAGGACACGAGCCAGGGGGTTGGGAAGCGTATCTGTAACCGGAAGGTCGCCGGTTCGATCCCTGGGCTCTCTGTCCTGGTCGTTGTGTCCTTGGGCAAGACACTTCACCTACCGCCTACTGGTGTTGGCCAGAGGGGCCGATGGCGCGATATGGCAGCCTCGCTTCTGTCAGTCTGCCCCAGGGCAGCTGTGGCTACACCTGTAGCTGCCTCCACCAGTGTGTGGATGTGAGAGTGAATGAATAGTGGCATTGTAAAGCGCTTTGGGTGCCTAGAAAAGCGCTGTATAAATCCAATCCATTATTATTATTATTATATCAGATCTGGTTTTGAGTTTTAAGGACCTTCCGGGACCTTTATGCCCACCCTCCACCACCAAAATAACTCCACCACACAGAAGCTGGTCTTCAGACTGTATTTACTCATGTACACAATAAATTAAGCGCCATCCCGTCTCAGGGAATCAAACCTGCGGACACAACGTGCCCCTTATCACATGATCTGGTGTGGACCCGGCACAGGTTTCATGGAGACTACAGGTCGTTGGCGGGCGAGGTCTCCGGCTCGTCTTCGTGGCTCGGCCCCGACATCTGCATGAAGAGCTCCCTCAGTTCTGTGATGTCATCAGTGAGGGACGGCAGGGGAGGGACGGACCGCTGCTCGCGCTCCTCGATGAAGTCCCAGAGGCGGACGCTGTTCATGAACTAAACAGAGAGACAGAGTTTAGAGACTACTACACCCAACAGCCTTCCACTTATGGACAACAACAAGGACTCAAACTGACCCGCACACTCCCCTCCGAGCTCAGCTGCTTCCGTGGGCGCTCGGCCTCCGCCCGCGATCCGTCCGGGAAGGCGTGGAGGTACAAACACTTCCCACCAAACGGACACGAGCCACGGCCCTGATCAAAGTACTTACAGGCCTTCTTACTGCAAATACACACAGAGTATGACTGAAAGCTGAACACACCTTAGCTACCTTTGTTTACACCACCTGAAAGCACATCCTGGAAGATCTTTGGATCCTCTTCATAAGTGCCTGAGAGCAGGTGGGCGTGACACAGAGAGGCAACTCACCCGACTCCGGACTTGAAGAGGTCTATAAGGTGGTCTTTCTCATCCTGGTCCTCCACCCAGTACATCGACGGGATGACGAACTCTGAGATGACCCGACACTGTGGACACGACCTGAAAGAAACAGAGAGGTCATCAAACCCAACCAGACCCAACCAGAGCCAGTCACGCCCAGCCAGACCCAGTCAGGCCCAGCCAGACCAAAACGATATGACCAAAACCTCATATCCCGATATAAGACATCTATCGTCCGATAACGATGTAAATCACAACAATGTAACATTTTCTGTAAAGTCTGTGAATCTCGGGCAGCTCGACCTGCGTGAAGTGTTTCCAGCTGCGCGTCATGTAGCTGGAGTCGAGTGTTTTAACCGATGAATGAAACGATACATTTTTAGACATAAGTTGTAACGGCCGCCGTTTCCTTTGTGAGTATTTATTACACGGCGTGCTGCGGGGAAAAGCCTGTTCTAACGTTTGAGTCTACGGTTTATTTTTTAGCACCTGGCGGCTCTTTTTTGCTTCTCATCCATCAATGCTCTGCATAGTCTTTCACGTGATTCAGTTTATTTTGAAAAGTCTCAACAGGGTCCTGAGCTTTATTGTGAAAGGTTTATGTGGAACATAAACAAGCGGACATGCGATGGTTTTCCCGTCGTTGTTGTTAACGACAACACATAAAAACAGGCGCTTGTCCGTCCGTAGTGTGGTTATATTAAATATAAGAGAAAGAGAGAACTTTAAGAAATGAATATAGCCACTACAGCGATCATCAAAACGATGAGAAAATATTGCTATAAAAAGTTTATTTTGCAACACCATGAAACAAACGATAGCGTAAAATGAAACGATAGATGTTTTTATATCGTCATCCGATATACAGCGGAACCCCGACTTACGAAATTAATTCGTTCCCGAGGGTTTTTCCTAAGTCGAAGATTTTCATAAGTCAAAGCACCCATCGCGACTTTTGAGTGAACGATAGGCTATAGGCTAATTGCTACCTGCAACAACAACACGTCGTTCCAGTGGGACAGCGAAGCGCAAGGACTAAGGGGGTTGTCACATGATTCGGAAGGCATTGTGGGCATTGTAGGCGTTCTGGGCCAGAGCCAGTGGATTTTGTTACGCGAGTATTTTGCCGTAACACAGGCTGAAATATTGCTGTTAAGCGCCTTCGTAACTTGAATTTTTAGTTAAACTGTTCCACTGTGTATCGCTATATCGAACAGCCCTATATGAGAACATACCTGAGTGGTGAATGACAGGTGTATAAAAAGTGTAATCAGACAAGGCAAAATTGGAATTCTGAAATGTTTAATGTTAGTCTTTAGAAATTACAGAACATTTAAGAAAGACTTCCAACTGGAGAATTATTTGTGTAGTTTGATCGTTTGGTATCCCAGCTGAACATATCAAAGGTTTAAGTGAACTTCTTATTTTGGGAAAGCCTGGAGATGAGTGTCATTATTTAATATCTGTAGTTATTTTAAAATACCTACCTGTATGATTTAGGTGAAGTTTAAATGTTTATGAGAGGAAATTATTATTCAGCAGACTTTTGTATTATATTTGCTCTTTGACTCAGGGAAGGATCCTAACGAGAGTGAAACAAAGTAAAGCCCCAATCAGATCTCACGAGACACCATCAGTCTTGGTTTCCCCCCAGTATACAGAGACCCAGTCCCTGACCCTGGTGCCTGACCCCTGACCCGGTCCTGTTGGATTCTTACTTGATGATCTTGTTGTGGAAGTTTCGGGTGCAGCGCCACTTTCGGATGCAGGACAGACAGAAGATGTGATTGCAGGAGGACAGGATGCCGAACCGGCGCTCTGACGGGTTCGCCTTCTGCACCACCACGTCCATACAGATGGAGCACACCTGAACAACAGGTAACTAATTAAGGCCGGTCACCAAGACAACCAATCCCAAAACAAATCAAACCCACCTTGTCATTGCTGAGCTGGGCCGCAAATGCCTTCTCCATGTCGGCCTCGAAGGCCAGCAGACACATCTGCAGACAGACACGAGATCATTTACAGCTGCAGCACATCTGTGTGCGCTCACACTGATGAACGCAAAGAGGTCACTGAAACGCCATGAGCATGCACACCTTCTCGTGCGCTCTCCTCTGCTCGGGGTCCTGGGGGTGGAGCACCTGCAGGCCGCACACCTCGCACAGGTCGCCGTGGAGATACGTACAACTGTCCTCATAGAAACAGCGCCCGCCGGCAGCGTAGGGACACAGCTGGGGGAGGTCCGGGTAGGCCCCGCCCACTGGAGGAGGAGCTGCAGAGAGCACGGGTAAACATCTTCACGTGCTACCAATAAGAGCCAATCAAATGTGAGGATTCTCAAGTCTTACCTCGTTCCTGCGCCGAGGCGTCTAGACCCGCCCTGATGGCATCCACGTATGAATGCGGAGATGCAGTCGCTGCTGCTGTGACCTCTGACCCCGAGTTGTCTGATGGGCCCCTGAACACGTCTTCGACGCCCAGCACTGAGAAAACACAGAGGGGGCGGGGTTACCTGCAATCATTATCGTGACTCTGTAAGAGCTTCATCGTCTCCTCACCTCTGTCTCTCAGCACCAGCGTCTTCTTGGCTCCACCTCTGCCAGACCTACTTGCCCCTCCTCCTCCTCTTCCTCCCCCTGTCAGGTCCTCTGAAGTTCCGCTCCCTCCTCCTCTGGATGACAGCCTGATGTGATCATACCTGCAGCACAAACAGGAAGTGAAATGAGTCACAGTGATGCAAACGTAGGTGAGAGGTAGGCAGGGCCTTACCTGCAGCGCTCTCCGTAGGCACACGCCCCTCTCTGGTAAAACTTGCAGATGGTGGAGGGTTTGCTGGTACTCGGGTCGTGGGAGAAGAGACAGCGGTTGCCTTCCCTGCACACGCCGTGGAGGAAGTACCTGAAACGCAGCACACCTGTGAGCCACAAGACCTGCTACTCTAGTGAAATCACTCTCGCAGTTTAACCTGTTACCTCAGTTTACTGTGTGTTTACTTCACATTCTGACCAATCAGGATCCTATTCTACCCGCCCAGGTGTTTCAGACCCCAGGGTGACACAGAGAGGACATCTCTTTGTTGGACGGATGAATATTTGATGGGAGAGGTGTCAAACTCTTTGACTTTTATAAGACTTTATTTTTTACTTTTATTTAAATAACTTTCAAAACAAAGTTTTTAACTTGTAGTTTTGTACACGTGCTACATTTTTCATCTTTTCATCATTCTGTTTGTGTTTTGATTCATCAAAGATCTTACAGAGGCCACGCCCCCTTTGAGTTTAAACAGGTGAGTTCTAAAAACATTCTCCTCCTGTGCCCTTATAATTGTCTCTGACTTGTGATATGAACCCCAGATAAACTGTTAAAGCCTTCTCCAGTATTGAAAAGTGCGTCATCTGCATACAGTGACACTTTTCCTTCTCATCCCACTCTTTTACATCCTCTTTATTCTGTAACAAAAGTTTAATACAGGTGTTACAAAGGGGGAAATTATCTCTAGAGGCCAGAACAGTTTGTGTGTTAGGCTGTAAACATGTTTATTTCTGCTGTAAAGTTTTAACATGTCAGTCTGTGGGGAGTGAGTCACTGCTGCCCCTGCTGGACACCAGGGGAACTGCAGTTGCAGTCTCAGCGGCTTCTGATTGGCTGTTTGACAGTTTGTTCCCCTCCCACCCCCTGTAACCTACCAACTACCTGAGAGCGCTCAGACTCGGACCAGCTTCCGGTGTTCCTGTGCTTGTTATTGAAGTTTCACGCCATCAGCGGCCGCCTTCATTTTCGCAGGAGGGAACGTTCACGTGACCCCGAGGTGAGCCTCGGGGCGGAGTCTGCCCTCTGATTTAAAGCTGCAGCTCTTTACGTGACTTTAAATCAGAAGTATCGATCCTGGAGAAGCTGATTAGTCTCAGCTTTCACTTAAACACACCTGGAATCACTGATTACTAATCGATCAGTTAGAGTTAGAGGCACACGCGCTGACGAGGACAGGCGAGTGCGGAGCTAAGAGCTAAAAACATTAGCACGAGGCTAACAGTCCGCGGACATCCGGGTCACACCAGCGCGACACCCGACGACACTCAGACAGATCAGACACACACACACAGACACACAAACGCCCGCGCACGCACGCACCCTCACCTGCAGGTCACCTGTTTGGTGCTCATCTTCCCCGCGGACCTTCAACAACTGCTCCGAGCTGTCACCGCGGTGCGCCGCTTAAACCGCTCCGACGGAGAACGGCGGGCACAGCAATAAGGTTCCACTTCCTCCGGAAGTACGAACCCGTGGAAAGCGTCTCTTTTAACACAATAATCACAACACAATCAGTTTTTTTTGTTATTTTGCAAGTGGGATTTTTGAAAAGCTGGAATGTGAAGGTCTCTGTGTGTTCGGTAATAAAATAGAGCTGAAAGTGTTTGAGTGTTTTCAGTTGGAGTTTCTTTGCCAGGGTCTGTCCCTGCTTCTTCTTTTCTACTTTTTCGTGCTCTTCATGTCGTCATATAAGCTGGTGGTGTTACCACAGCAGAGAAGTTTCCTTCCAACATGCGTCATGTTTGCAGTGTTTTCATTTAGTAGGTAAATAAAGTTAATTCATAATATTCTTTTCACAGACCGGCAGTCATAAAGCAATGAACAACAATTACAACACAATAAAGAAAGAATCACGTTACAAAAGAATTTAAGGTACCCCCCCCCCCCCCCCCCCCCCCCCCCCACACACACACACACACACACACACACACACAAGAACAAAACAAAACAACAAAACACAAATAGTGAAAGAATATCAGCAGAAGGGTGGATTAAACCGGAAGTATTCAACTGCTTTTAAAAGACTCCAAGAGTCGACTAAGCTGGAGTGGTAAACTGGTAAACCGAATATTGTCTTTAATCGAAAATAAGATTACAACTCATAGGTTGCCTGCTTTACTCGAGCTTTTCAGAATCAGCATACTTTATTAATCCCAAGGGAAATTATGTGGGTTACAGTTGCTCCAGTACAGTAACATTAAGAAAAACAGACTGGACTATTTAAAATAATCAAATTACAGCATTTACGTTAGACGACTTTTAATTACCTGATTAGCCCACTGACAATGAGAATTTAAAAAAGATCTTGTCCATGTGCAGCATGTTAACACTACTGGAAGCAAAAATAACTTGAAAACACAACTTTCTTTTTTAAATTTTTTATTTATTTATTTTTGCTCTGACTGTATTGTGAGTCTGTGGTCTGGGAGAGAGTCTGTAACTCTGTCTGGAAATACAGTAAATAATGACCAATGTTGGGTAATTAATTATATAGTTACTTCTTCAAAAAAGTAACTGAGTCATGCAAACAACAAAGTTTTTTGCAGCTGTTTACCTAAAAATGCAGCCAAGGCGTTTATTAAATAAACATTTCAAACTATTTACAGAACAATCAGCTGTTCTGCATCAAATCTGATGCCACACAGATTATTTGTGCCGCTCCAAAAATAATTTGTGTCCACTATGAGATGAAGGAGAACAACAGCCTGATACCTGCAGGCCTGACAGCAGCAGATGTTTCACTGCTGTAACACCTGTAACACTCAGCAGTCTCCTCATTGTTCTGACACACACAACAAAACTACTGACTACACTACACACTAACTACACACTAACTACGCACTAACTATACAAGATTTGTGCTAAACGTCGCAAATCTCTCACATCTCAAACACGCCGTCACTCCTAAAACTTCCCCTCCCTAAACAACTAACAACTAACATAAGGACGCTGTCATAGCCTGTCAACCACGTTGATTAGCTGCGTATATACGAATGTGAATCGCATCAGCCAGTCACTCACTGACTAACACTGCAAAACAGAATTGTTAAAGTTTTAATTTCAATTCAGGGTAGATTTGTTTTTGTGCACAAAGCAGATTTTCTGTGTGCAGAAACCGTGCCAGCAGTGAGGGAACATTGCTGAGGATGGATATCGTTGAGGCTGCTGCAAGGAGCTGTGACTTTAGGGTGGTTGGTGCCTGTTGGTGGTAATGAGCATGAAGCTGAAGAGGGGTCCTGTTGGGGTTCTGTTGGGCTTGGTCAGCCATCAGGTGGTGGCCTCCTGCTCTCACTGGAGCGAATCACGACTGAGTGTGGAGTGGCTGAAATGAGAGTCACCACCTCTAAATCTATGGCCACGATCCTCAGCCAGAAAAGGATGGAGTGCCCACTCTGCATCAGGGATGAGTTGGTGCCCCAAGTTGAGGAGTGTGTTGTTCACGAGAACGAGAGATGGATGGATTGGGGCCACAGCTGCAGTGATGTGGAGGGAGTCCATCCTGGTGAAGAGTCACTCAAGCTGGGCTCAGAGTAGAGCTGCTGCTCATCCACATTGAAAGCAGCCAGTTCACGTGGTCTGACTAGGATGCCTCCTGGCTGAGGGGTTGTGGGCGTGTCCCAGGACCAGCACACTCTGGAGTTCCCCTGGATGAGCTACGGGGGAGGGAGGTGTGGGGGTTCTCTGCTTAGACTGCCAGTCTCCACGACCTAGCTGCAGATGAGTGGAAGTAAATGGATGGATGGCATCATGTTTATATCAAACTTACAATATTGTTTGGTAATAGTGTAATAACGCAGCTCGATTGTCTGTCCTGAGGTCTGTTCTGTAGCAAATACAAGAAAAACGTTTAAGAAAGCAAATAAGTCGGTGTTCTAAAGAATATGTTTGCTTACATCAGGTGAGATGAGTCCTCCGTCACAGGTGGTGCAGTCAGTGAAGATGGTCACCTGCAGGATCAAGGTAATTGGCTCTCCAACCCACAGCCACTGCCACTGTACTGGAGGGAAGCTGGGACAGTGTTAAAGACTTTCTTCAGGCAGTAATGGAAATAAACCATCCTTAACATACTACAACACGCCAGCTTCTGTGTTGTTTGATCTGGAGACAATAAATACATTTATATTGATTATGTCAGTGATGTAACTACAATACAAAGCTACAGGAAGCCTAAACTTGGTGTAGAATAATTACATCTGAGACTTTGTTTCATTGTGAGATTATTAAATAGGCTAACAACTAAATATAACATTTAAATGTGATCATATTTGTCACGGCTGGGGGCAGTCGTGTGGTGTATTGAAAAAAGGATCCAAAATGCAGGTACTGGCTGGGGTGCGAGTGAGTGTTTATTTACAGCGGTGAGAAGGTGACAAAACAGGAAGAGCAGAGCGGGGAGTAAACAAACCTAAACTGGGAAAACTAAAGAACAAAACTTAAATCGATCGTGGCTCAAGAGTTGGGAGTTCACCTTGTAATCGGAAGGTTGCCGGTTCGAGCCCCGGCTTGGAAAGTCTCGGTCGTTGTGTCCTTGGGCGAGACACTTCACCCGTTGCCTACTGGTGGTGGTCAGAGGGCCCGGTGGCGCCAGTGTCCGGCAGCCTCGCCTCTGTCAGTGCGCCCCAGGGTGGCTGTGGCTACAATGTAGCTGCCATCACCAGTGTGTGAATGTGTGCGTGACTGGGTGGATGACTGGATGTGTAAAGCGCTTTGGGGTCCTTAGGGACTAGTAAAGCGCTATATAAATACAGGCCATTTACAGGCCATTTAAACCAGACACTCATGGGAGGAGGAGCAAAATGCACAAAGAGAGATGGCAGAGAGACGCAGAATGAATACCGGGTAACAGAATAATGCAGACTGACATGGCGTTAAACAGACGACGCGACAGAGAGCACAGGAAAACACAGGGCTTAAATACACGGGGAGTAATCAGGGAATGGGCCACAGGAGGGAGACACAGCTGGGAGCAATTAGGCTAACGAGACAGGGGAGAGGTAAAACTGAACACACTGACATGAGACATGAACTTTCAGAATAAAACAGGAAACTAACAGACACAGAGACCCAGACAGGACACTGAACTTGACCGGCAGACTCATGAGCATACACAATAACACCATGGACAGACAGAGGGAACACAGGCAGGCATGAAACAAAACACTAACACATAGCAAACCTAAACAAAATACAAAACAGAATAACCGAGAACAAAGAATAATGTAAAGAAACACAAAACACCGAGTCCTCAGACTCAGGACCATGACAATATTTAAAATATAATTAAATAACAAAAGCTACAGTGATGACATTGTACTCATTTGCTGTTCAGTAGAACAGGATGTTGGATGATCACCTGATTGTGGATTTGAAAATAAAAGTTTGTTGTTAATTATTATGTTTAAATCATACAGTGTTTATATTAAATGTTGTACCAGAAATCTCTAAAGTTCAACGAGATCAAACATAATGTGATTTAGTTGCATTTAATTAGTGTGTCAGCAAATTTTAAAAAGTTACCACAAATAGTTTTTGAATGTAGTAGAAGCTGAAATGTTTGTCAGAGGGTAAAAGTTCGTCCTGCACAGTCAGAAACTTTGAGCACGATGTCGTTATCTTCAGTAAGCATTACTTTTTTTGAGGCAACGAGTTTGCACAATTTTTTTAAGTTCTGGGAACTAATGAGAGCCTCGGTGCCCCCCCAACCCCACCTAACACTAATAGGTTAGATAGAGCGCAAGCAGCAGTGTGTTTGATGATGAGGTCGGTATGTGCGATCCCACAGACATGCTGTGAAACACGCCTGAATCTTTCCATAGTGCCTGTTTTATTTACAGCCACATTAAAACTACAGAAGCTGAGCCGAGTGCTGACGAGCACATTTACATCCAGCTCTTCAAAATAAAAGCTGAAAGGTCTGTTTTACTGTGGAAAGTAAAAGTCACTGCAATTGGCAGATTGAGGCCCACAGGCAGCAGCTGGTGCTGACGGAGGGGAGGGCTGGTCAGCCGTGTCGTCGTGCAGGAGATCGGGGAAATGAAATGCGATCGGCTCATCTGGTGCAGAACCAAAACATGGAAGAGACGATCAGAGTCTCAGGACAGGAAGCTGCCCTGAAGCAGAGCTGCTTCAGTCACGTTCAACGTGATGATAAAACCGGATGATGTCAGATCTTCTGACTGTGTCAGAGTGACGGGAACCTCTGGTTTCCATCTAAGTGAAATGTGATTGGTCGACTTCCAGTGAGATGCAAATCTGTCATCTGACTTCGAAGCTCGTGTATCAGGTGTTCCTGACAGGTGAGACGGAGAAACTGAGGCGTGTCCTGTGTGCTCGGCCAATCACAGCTCAGTGACGACTGCAGTCAAAGCCGGCTGTTCTCCTTGTTCTCTGGAAATAATGACAGTTGTTCTCAAGTTTCTCTGTCTTTTATTTTGTATGGCACTTCCTGCTGTAACGTCTTCAGCTTATTCAAAATGCTGCTGCCCGTCTCTTCACTATCACACGCAGCATCTTCTCATCGTCGGCTTCCTGTTTATCACAGAAGTCTTAACATTGGCTTATGAACGGTCCTGCTCCTCCATACCTCTCTGATGTTCTTCAGCCTTGTATTCCCTCGCCGGCCCTTAGATCAGCTGACCAGCTGCTTTTGGTTGTCCCGAAAACTAGGCTGGAACTTGGAGGAGAACTTTTTCAACTGTGTCTCCCAAACTTTGGAATACGTTGCCTTTAAATATGAGACAGGCATCTTCGCTTCCTGTTTTTAAGCCTCTTTTTCCGTTTGGAGCGGTGTGAGTTGATGTGCTCTTTGTTTTGTTTTTGTGCAGCATTTTGTGTTTTTAAATGTGCTCTTTAAATGAAAGCAGGCCTGTGATTACAGGACATTGAAATCCCAGAATGCACTGCAGCTCAGGTCCCGTTTCCGTGACAACACTGCCCACGCAGTCCAAAGGTCGCCTTGTTCGAGGGGAAAAAGTGACAGGTGAGCCTGGTCACGTGACCATCTTTGTGACTGCACCCACAACCCGATAGGCTGGGGCCAGACAGTGATGTTATCTGATAGGCTGTAACCGCGCAGACGGTTGAAAAGGAGAAGGAGAGAAGAAGAGGAAGGCAGAAGTCAAAGAGGAGAAACGGAGGAGCAGGACGAGAGGAGACGAGAGAGGAGGAGGTGATGGAGCGCAGCGTGATCCGTCTGACTCACTGTCAGAAGGAGATCTTCTGCTTCTCTGTGCCGGAGCAGTGCCCGAGCTGCGGGGAGGAGCTGAGGGGGAGCAGACTGCAGGAGGCGCCAGTCAGCCTCCCCTCCCCCTTCACCAATGGGCACAAGACGTCCTGCTGCCTGCTGGTCACACCTGCACACGACAACCTGGACAGGTAACACACACACAGGTGAAGGTACTCAGGTGTTTACACACAGGTGAGCACACTGCCAGGTACACAGTCAGTGTACCCACAGGAACATGAAGAAGTTTGAACCAGTCATCATACTGGACCAGGTGATACGAGTATAACCAGTGTACCCAGTAGAATAACTAAATCAATCCCACCAGTCCAATCAGTGTACCCAGTCTAACCAGTGTATCCTGCTGTTTGATCCTCAGAGACTTTGATGGGGCGGCTGATCTTCACACCGGCATCTCCAACACCAAAGGTAGGTCTCTGAGGTCAAAGGTCACCTGGTGATCGTGGGCTCAGGTGCGAGCAGACAGGTGGAGGCTTGGTCAGGTGTCGTTTCAGCTTCAGATCAAACGTTCGCAGACAGTCACCATCCTCTCGCAATAGGACGCTACATGATCGCTGACCACGCCCCCGACCTGCCATATCCCTGATTTCATCTAATCAAAGACGTTCAACCACGTCTCAGTTCGGTCACGGCGACAGGAAGGACGAAGGCGAGTGCAGAGCGTCGGTGTCAGTCGGCGACTTTACCGACTGACACCAAAATCAAACTTTCAGACACGTTTAAACATTTCATTTATTTATTTCACACTTGGTCAACAGCTTCCACAGTTAGTTCTTTCAGACAAACCAACCACACTTTCTATCAGTAAAGCAACCACGTGTGAAAAGCAGCAGGAAGAAGAAAATATTCTTATTAAACCCCGCCCCCTCTCTACAATCCAACTTATATTGCAAGCGGGCACCAAAAGTCAAGGAACAAACTAACATTAACATTTATCTCCGGTCCTAACAACACATTTACAATCAGAATATACCACTCCACATAGTAACAAGGAGAAAAGATGAGTAAATAAAATAATGGATCCTTTTTCAGTGAACTCCAATTTCATATTGAGTTATCGTTTTAAGATAAGATAAGATAAGATAGAACTTTATTAATCCCTCGGGTGGGTTCCTCTGGGAAATTCGACTTCCAAAAAGCACAGCACCGACAGAAGTTACAGTTACAGAACTGTTATATATATATATATATATATATATATATATATATATATATATATATATATATATATATATATATATATATATATACACACACACACACACACACACACACACACACACACACATATATAAATACAGAGACAAATATAAATAAAATATACAAAGGGGATAAATAGAATAAATAGGAATAAAAAATAAAAATACAAGTGAATTGCACATTTCAAGTATTGAGTCTATTGCACTGTTGACTATTTACAAAAAGTATTGCACAAGGTATTGTACAGTGAGGTGAAGAGGCACTACAGCTTAGTTTTTTAATTTTAATTTTATACATGTAACACTTTTTAAAACAATGTAAATTTATACAACTCTTTAAATGATGATGAAGACACTTCCACAGTCGTATACCTCTAACCGTTGGACTCATTAATCTTTGTGTAGCTGACGCTTAAAATAAAATTTCCTTCTGTCTTCTCCCCCCGAACACGTTAAAAATACTCTTTGTAACTTAAAAGGCAAAATATTATTTTTTAGCCTTAAACGTAATTAATAGTGTCCGTGGTTTCACTAAATCTCCTAATTTTAATAATTTAGATTTTATAAATAATTTATTTTTATGTTCTCTAAATTTAACGTTATGAATCATTCATCTCAGACAGATGTGATGTGATCCTCCCGCAGCGCCTGACAGATTTCAGCTCTGCAGCCAAACAATGATCAATAATCAATGTGATCGATGACCCGTGGCCAGTGATCAGAGTGATCAGCTCCTCCTACCTGTGTGCAGGTGTTGTGTATAACTACACTCGTGGCGGCGTCCGCAGGGATCAGAGCGGCTGGGAGCGCAGCATCAGCGTCCCTCTGGTCCGACCCGACATGTTCCACCTGCTCGCTCAGTGGGACCAGTACCTGGAGCGCTTCTCTGACGGGCCTATGTGGGACCCTGCCTGGCACAGGTAACTCACACCTGACCTTCCTGACAGTTTACCTGAGAGCTGTTTGAAGGCAGGAAGCTTGAACGCGTTCTGTCGTTATGAGCCTCCCTCGCTGTCAGACAGGTTCGAGGTGACCCGCGGTGGTCGCCAGACACAGGCGTGTTTCGCCGCCACGGCGCCTTCACCACCATCACCACCATCACCTGCAGGTGTAGAAATCTGTCGACAGCTTTTCTCTCTGTGTGTCGCAGGTTTGATGAAAACAACCACAACTGCTTCAGCTTCTGCTTGCACTTTGTGAACGGCGTTCTGGCAGCCGAGGGCCGCGGCGCTCTGAGCAGAGACGACTTCACCCACACCTTCATCCTGCCGAGGATGAGGAGGGTGTCCAAATACACCACGCTGTACCGGCACATCCAGAAACACCAGTTCTACAAGGTGGACCGACAGCAGCACGCTCAGGGGGCGGAGCCCAGCAGCTGAGCAGCTGTCATTGGTCACATGTGACGCTTCAGTGTCAGACCTGATGTGCAATGAACTGACCTACGCACACACACAGACACAGACACACAGCTTTGGTTCATGTCTGTGTGTGTGAGGATTTGAACCTGGGGCTGCTCGTCCTCCACCTGATCTTCTTTAGCTCGTTAGTTGTGTGAATTTTGACCTTTTGTTGTCCCTGAGCCACACCGAGGGTCTCAGAGGAAATTACATCTTTTATTTTATTCTGAAATAAAGTTTCTTAAATCACACTTCCTGCAGCTCTCTGGCGTGGAGCTGCAGGTTTTCACCCTCAGGGGGCAGAATGTGGCGGGATGGTCATCGCCATGACCGTGAAAGTACGACCATGCAGCATTTAAAGCGTGGAAGTACTCACATTACTTTGAGTTTTAGTCCATAAAAAGTGATAAAAACATTAGCGTCCACTGTACACTCTGCGTGGGAAGAAAACTTCTTACAGCGAAACATTAAACTTCAGATCTGAGCGAGCAGCGAGCACGCTGCCACGGGAACGTGACATTCACAGAGAAACCCCCGGATCCTCCCACTGACATGACCGCTGTGGGCAAACCTCCACCCGCCCCACTCCTGCTAAACTGGTGACAATAAATTTAAGAGCAACACGACTCAGTGCTGCTGAATCTGTGATTTTATTTCTTTTCTGATGTGTTTTACTTTCATCTGTTGGAAAGAGTATATACACAAAACACGATTTTATTTTATATGCTGCAGGTGATAGGTTAAATGTTAAACAAGTTAAACACTTTTAAACACTGTTGCATATAATTTAATATTTGCTTGATGCAAAGATTAAAACAAATAAAATAAATTTTAAAAAGAGACTTTTTTATTTGATTACATTGTGATGGATTATGCAGGAAAATAGAATTGGGCTGAAAGGTCAATTCTATTTTATTTATAGCGCCAAATCACAACAAAAGTCGCCTCAAGGTGCTTCATGGTACAGTACATACAGAGAAAAACCCAACAATCATATGACCCCCTATGAGCAAGCACTTTGGCGACAGTGGGAAGGAAAAACTCCCTTTTAACAGGAAGAAACCTCCGGCAGAACCAGGCTCAGAGAGGGGCGGGGCCATCTGCTGTGATTGGTTGGGGTGAGAGAAGGAAGACAGGATAAAGACATGCTGTGGAAGAGAGACAGAGGTTAATAACATATATGATTCAGTGCAGAGAGGTCTGTTAATACATAGTGAGTGAACAAGAAACACCCAGTGCATCATGGGAATCCCCGGCAGCCTACGTCTATTGCAGCATAACTAAGGGAGGATTCAGGGTCACCTGGTCCAGCCCTAACTATATGCTTTAGCAAAAAGGAAGGTTTGAAGCCTGATCTTGAAAGTAGAGATAGTGTCTGTCTCCTGAATCCAAACTGGAAGCTGGTTCCACAGAAGAGGGGCCTGAAAACTGAAGGCTCTGCCTCCCATTCTTCTACATTCTACTTATTCAGGTTGTGTATCATGTTTTTAAAAAGTAACTAAGTAATAAAGTAACTAATTATGTTTGAAGATAAATAATCTGTAAAGTAACACAACACATACATAAAGGCGTGTGCTGCTGAACTTGGGGAGCCGCTACAACGAGTCTTCAATCTCAGTCTGCGACTGGGGAGAGTGCCCGCCCTATGGAAGACATCCTGCATCGTCCCGGTCCCCAAAAAGAACCGGCCCAATGAGCTGAATGACTTCCGACCGGTGGCACTGACGTCACATCTTATGAAGACTCTAGAGCGGCTCTTCCTCAACCTCCTCCGACCACAGGTACAACATGCCCAGGACCCACTACAGTTTGCATACAAGGCGGGTGTCGGAGTGGAGGATGCCATCCTGTACCTCCTACACAGAGCCCACTCACACCTGGATGGGGGAAAAGGCACGGTCAGGATCCTGTTTCTTGACTTTTCCAGTGCCTTTAATACCATCCGGCCCTGTATGCTTCAGGAAAAACTGAACAGGATGGAGGTGGACCCCTGCCTGGTGGCTTGGATCTCTGACTACCTCACCGACAGACCACAGTACGTCAGGCTGAAGGACATCACGTCTGACACAGTGGTCAGCAGCACAGGAGCACCACAGGGAACTGTGCTGTCCCCTCTTCTCTTCACCCTGTACACCTCTGACTTCTGCTACAACTCTGAATTATGCCACATTCAGAAGTTTGCAGATGACACGGCCATCATGGGGTGTATCTGGGATGATCAGGAAGAGTACAGAAGTCTGGTGAGGAACTTTGTCGCATGGAGTCACACAAACCACCTGCAACTCAACACCTCAAAGACTAAGGAACTGGTTGTGGACTTCGGGAGGTCCAGAGAAGGTCCACTGCCGGTTCAGATAGAGGGGGAGGAGGTGGAGGTGGTCAACAAGTACAAGTACCTCGGGCTGTGGGTGGACAATAAACTGGACTGGTCATGCAACACAGAGCACCTGTATAAAAAAGCCCAAAGCCGACTGTACTTCCTCAGGAGGCTGAGGTCTTTTAACATCTGCAGGAAGCTCCTGAGGATGTTTTACCAGTCGGTGGTTGCTGGAGTACTTTTCTATGCTGTGGTGTGCTGGGGGAGCAGCACAGCAAAGAGGGACTCATCCAGGCTGGAGAAACTGATCAGGAAGGCTAGCTCTGTGGTCGGCATGACCGTCCTGTAAAAAACAGAATCGTTTTGTATTCAGAGAAATTATTATGCGTTTGGTATTGAGGTGAAAAGAAACACAGTTTGTCCCGGACTTCAGCTAGAATGGAAAAAGACACAAAGCTGCAGTTTTTCTGCGTCTTTACGCTGCACAGCTGCTTCTTCTCCTCTCATCCTCCCCCTCCCTCTCCTGTTGCTCCTTCAATCATGAAACTGATCAATGATCAGCTGATCAGCTTTTCTCTCTTGTTTATCTCTCACTTTGTGCCAGAAAGAGGAAACCAGCAGATGTCGCGTTAAACAACAGCAGCACGTTTGATCAGCTGTTGTTAGAATTTATTTAATATTACTTTCTAGTATCAGCTGATGTTTGCTGGAGCCACAGCTGTAAAGCTGCTGGTCATGATGTCGGTTTGGATATGTGGTGAGAGGGAAACATGAAGATGAAACCAGGAGATGTCCTTACTGAACCATCAGAGCTGAACAGGTGATGGAGAAACAGGTTTACCTTTAGGTGACATGGATGAGTTGAAGTTATGAACTGTTTCTGAGAGACGAATAACACCAGGATCCTTTTTTATGTAGCTGACAGCTGGTAACTGTGCAGGGGCGGGTCTAGCAAAGTGTTGCCAGGGGGGCAGGTAGGGCATTAACAGGGAGAGGGGGGCACAAAGAAATACTTTTCTTTCTTATTCTCATTTAAAATGCCAAATCTACGCCCTTGTTGCATAGACACATTAGTTGTGCCGCTTCTCAATGACAGTATCTTAGCTAACAACCCCAACTACCAGATTCAACTTGTAATTAGCTAAAAATAACTTAGCCTACCAGTGAGAGGGACGTTGCTAGCTGGCAGTTTTTTCAAGCGATGTTGAAATTTCCACATTCTGACACTTCAGGAGCTGTCTGCTCAGCGCAGCATCAGCACCACGGAGATACACGGATACATCCGTAAACTCGATCAATCCAGAAAGCTTTAATGAGCAGCTGGATTTGTCTCGCATTAACTGTTTGTCAGTGTTGGGAAGGTTACTTTTAAAATGTATTCCATTACAGAATACAGAATACATGCCCCAAAATGTATTCTGTAACGTATTCCGTTACGTTACTCAATGACAGTAACGTATTCTGAATACTTTGGATTACTTAATATATTATCATGCTTTTTACAACAACGTGAATGTACTATTGCTGTGTGATTTATTACTATTACTGAAGGTCCGCGACTCCGAACTGTAGTAAAGGGACCTCTGACTAATACGGCGGGGTCCCTGTCGGCTCGTAGCAGAAAAATAGCTTTACTTTGTTGTCTGGGTCAACTTTTCTTGCGAGAGACAGAGAGAGGCGTTGAAAGGCTGCTCCAACAGAACTTATTGTTTTCGGAGGAAAACAGGAACACGGTGTACAGTCGAGTCTTAATAGCTTACTTACAACTGGGCTCGTCAGGCACTCTTCTTGGCTGCAGTGGTTATTATTATATTTACATGCTTCCAGCTCCCGTTTTTCCTCGATGACAACTCGTACCTTTCCACTCCCCTTTTTCTCCCTCCTCGCGCTCACAGACACATAACGTGTATGGCAGTCCATTCTCCCTGCAGCACGGACTACACTACCCATGATGCTACATTCTTTAGAGCTATGCTTGTAGCATTCTGCCTGTTAGCTTAGCACAACAACAACAACAACAACGAAAAGGCGCTCTCTCACCCAGGAAACACACAGTCGCAGAGAGAGAGAGCGTCGCCCTGTAACCATGGCAACCGTAACGCTGCCGCCTGGAACAACAGCACGTAGCTGTCAAACAAACCCAAACAGTCCTGACCCGCGACAATATGAAACAGGAAAGTACCGCAGTGTAATCCATTTATTTCAACAAAGTAACTGTATTCTGAATACCACCTTTTTAAACGGTAACTGTAACGGAATACAGTTACTCATATTTTGTATTTTAAATACGTAACGGCGGTGCATGTATTCCGTTACTCCCCAACACTGCTGTTTGGAAACAGAGGACATCGAAATGCAGCTGATTGAACTGAAAAGCTCGACTCTGTGGGGTCAAAGTTTGCAGAACTACGAATGCAGCTGGAATCCACAGCTGTGTGTGTTCATGGAGCTGCATTTTCACCTGCTGGACATCACTGCCTGACAACTTTAACTGTCTTCAGAACATTGCAGAGGCCTTATTGACAGTATAGCGCTTTTTACTAGTCCCTAAGGACCCCAAAGCGCTTTACACAACCAGTCATCCACCCATTCACACACACTGGTGATGGCAAGGTACAGCCGCCCTGGGGCGCACTGACGGAGGCGAGGCTGCCGGATACTGGCACCACCTCTGACCACCACCAGTAGGCAACGGGTGTTTTGCCCAAGGACACAACGACCGAGACTGTCCAAGCCGGGGCTCGAACCGGCAACCTTCCAAGGCGAACTCCCAACTCTTGAGCCACGATCGCCCCTTGGCTCTACATGTCTGTGTGAGCAGATTTTCTCTCACATGACTGTCCTCAGGTAGCCGTCTGAATGCTGGAGACCAGAGATCACATTAACATGTGTATCTCTGTGTTAACAAACATGCCATATTGGCCCAGTTTATTTTTCTTATCATTGTTGTGAGGAGACCATAAATAGCATTTGCATTTTCTGTTGTACAGTTCATTTGCTGTTATGGATAAAAAGTCTTTTTTTGTTTCATAATAGCTGATAACTATTCACTGATAGCTGCCAACATCTGCGAACAAATATTCAAATATAATTCTATAAAGTTGTCCTATATAGTGTGTAACTGTTGATATAGAGCGTTATTAAATCTATTGCTAATGCAATCATATGGCACATTGACTTCTGAGGAAATTTAGATGGCACTCATCATCAAAAAGGTTGCCGACCCCTGGTATAGCCTGTATAATAAATAAATATGCAGCCCAATAAGTATAAAATCCAGAAAGCTACAAAACATGGTTCAGTTACAAACACAAGTCTAACTTCAGTTTCACTCTTTTTATTACAAGTAATGAAATTGTTTGCTTAAATTTACACAACAATTAACCCGCTGGGCTTCAGGATATAACGGCTCACTTTTAACTACGTTTGATTTTACATTTATTATTCATTTTTTCTCACCTTGTTTGTTTCATTGTTTTTTCAGCACAACCTACAACTGATCTGAAATCACACAAGAACATAAAAACGTTCATTTTATTTTAAAAACTTATGCACAAATTTGATAAACAATAAAGTTTTACACAACTACAGACCTAAAAATGCAGCCGATGCATCTGGTGATTTTGGTACAACCTTTTAAGAATACTACTAAAACTAAAATTAAAGAACAATCAGGTGACACAATAAGAAAAAGTAGTTTGTCCACCACAAGACAGAGGAGAACCCCCACAGGGATAAACCTGCAGGTCTGACAACAGGAAGTGGATCACTCGTCCTGGAGACAGAGTTTACACTGCAGTCTGCCTTTGTGACGTTCATAAGTGCCCTCACTGACACACAAAACAAAACAAATGACTACACAACACACTAACTACATACTCCAAACATCACAAATCTCTCACATCTCATGACTCGCTGTCCATATCCCTCTCTATCTCTCTCTAAAAAACTCATTGCATATATTTTTTATAACTCTGGTTTTAGTAGCCTGCTCAAAATGTGCTCTGGCACAGATGTGGGCGGGGGTGACATTATCCAATATGTGTTACTATTTATATTTAGTGTTAACTTGTAGCTAGGCTCAAAGCAGAGGTGTGGACTCGAGTCATGTGACTTGGACTCGAGTCAGAGTCGAGTCATTAATTTTATGACTTTAAACTTGACTTGAAAAAATGTTCTAAGACTGACTTGACTTGGACTTTTACAGCAGTGACCTGGGACTTGAATTGGACTTGAACCGGTTTACTTGAAAAGACTTGATATTTCACCCCAAATATAAAATTTAACACGCATATTATATAGAAAGTGGGCATTATTTATTCAAACCACACCCGTACGTACAGTGGGGTAAAAAAGTATTTAGTCAGCCACCGATTGTGCAAGTTCCCCCACTTAAAATGATGACAGAGGTCAGTAATTTGCACCAGAGGTACACTTCAACTGTGAGAGACAGAATGTGAAAAAAAAATCCATGAATCCACATGGTAGGATTTGTAAAGAATTTATTCGTAAATCAGGGTGGAAAATAAGTATTTGGTCACCTCAAACAAGGAAAATCTCTGGCTCTCACAGACCTGTAACGTCTTCTGTAAGAAGCTTTTCTGTCCCCCACTCGTTACCTGTATGAATGGCACCTGTTTGAACTCATCATCTGTATAAAAGACACCTGTCCACAGCCTCAAACAGTCAGACTCCAAACTCCGCCATGGCCAAGACCAAAGAGCTTTCGAAGGACACCAGGAAAAGTATTGTAGACCTGCACCAGACTGGGAAGAGTGAATCTACAATAGGCAAGCAGCTTGGTGTGAAAAAATCAACTGTGGGAGCAATCATCAGAAAATGGAAGACATACAAGACCACTGATAATCTCCCTCGATCTGGGGCTCCACGCAAGATCTCATCCCGTGGGGTCAAAATGATCATGAGAACGGTGAGCAAAGATCCCAGAACCACACGGGGGGACCTGGTGAATGACCTGCAGAGAGCTGGGACCAAAGTAACAAAGGTCACCATCAGTAACACACTACAACGGCAGGGAATCAAATCCCGCAGTGCCAGACATGTTGCGCTGCTGAAGCCAGTGCATGTCCAGGCCCGTCTGAAGTTTGCCAGAGAGCACATGGATGATACAGCAGAGGATTGGGAGAATGTCATGTGGTCAGATGAAACCAAAGTAGAACTTTTTGGTATAAACTCAACTCGTCGTGTTTGGAGGAAGAAGAATACTGAGTTGCATCCCAAGAACACCATACCTACTGTGAAGCATGGGGGTGGAAACATCATGCTATGGGGCTGTTTTTCTGCCAAGGGGACAGGACGACTGATCCGTGTTAAGGACAGAATGAATGGGGCCATGTATCGTGAGATTTTGAGCCAAAACCTCCTTCCATCAGTGAGAACTTTGAAGATGAAACGAGGCTGGGTCTTCCAACATGACAATGATCCAAAACACACCGCCCGGGCAACAAAGGAGTGGCTCCGTAAGAAGCATTTGAAAGTCCTGGAGTGGCCTAGCCAGTCTCCAGACCTCAACCCCATAGAAAATCTGTGGCGGGAGTTGAAAGTCCGTGTTGCTCGGCGACAGCCCCAAAACATCACTGCTCTCGAGAAGATCTGCATGGAAGAATGGGCCAAAATACCAGCTACTGTGTGTGCAAACCTGGTAAAGACCTATAGTAAACGTTTGACCTCTGTTATTGCCAACAAAGGTTATGTTACAAAGTATTGAGTTGTATTTTTGTTATTGACCAAATACTTATTTTCCACCCTGATTTACCAATAAATTCTTTACAAATCCTACCATGTGGATTCATGGATTTTTTTTCACATTCTGTCTCTCACAGTTGAAGTGTACCTCTGGTGCAAATTACTGACCTCTGTCATCATTTTAGGTGGGGGAACTTGCACAATCGGTGGCTAAATACTTTTTTGCCCCACTGTATGTGTGCGTGAGCTGTAGCACAGCCAATCAAATTAACCAGATTTTTTTTAAAAAGAAAAAAAAAAAAGCTCAAAAAAGTTATTTTTTTCAGGTACATAAACTATGAAGTAGTCAACAAAAAACCGAAATGCAATATGCAAAACATGCAAGAAGATAATCACAGACAGAGATGGAACAACTTCAACTTTCTCCGACAGTTGAAGTTGCATAAAGAACGTAGGTGGTGCTTCATGACTTCATCTAACTAGCAAATGTTGTCCAGGCTCCGTTGGTGATACAGTTTTTTTTAACGTGTATGATATTTTTCTGATGCGATTTTAAAGCCGGTCCTACAAGCGCATCAATAACATGCAGCTTATCTCAGAAAATTATTCTTGGAGCTAAGTTTAATTGAGCTGCATTTTTATAGAGGTGCAATTTCACAATTTGTGTATATTTTCTAAGTTCACTATTTCGTCATGTGTTGAGAAAAACACAGATTTAAAAATTACATGGTCTAATATTTACATTTAGCATAACTGCAACATGCTTCTTTTTTTCTTTTTCTTTTTTAAAGACTCGAAAGGACTTGAAATTCAAAGTTTCAGACTTGTGACTTTACTCGGACTTTTACACCAGTGACTTGAGACTCGACTCTGACTTGCCTGACATTACTTGAGACTTGACTTGTGACTTGAGGATAAAGACTTGAGACAAAACAATGACTTGGTCCCACCTCTGGCTCAAAGTGTTAATGCTAACTTATTTTAATAAACAACATTATCACATGCAAACCCAGGGAGGCAGTACGGGTGTCGAGAGCAGAGATGGGCAGTAACGCGTTACTTGTAACGCGTTACTGTAATCTGATTACTTTTTTCAAGTAACAAGTAAAGTAAGGGATTACTATTGCAAAAACGGTAATTAGATTACCGTTACTTTCCCGTAGGAACGCTGCGTTACTGCGTTACTAAAACCGTGATTTTTTGCGAGAATGTCTCATGACAGTGACGTAAGCGAGTGCGACATTCGTGACAACAGCTGTGTGCAGATCAACGATGGATCACATATCGAATGCAGAGAGAGTATGAGCGTCCATAAAAAGTGACAAAAACATTAGTGTCCATCGTGCGTGGGAAGAAAACTTCTTTTTACAGCGAAAAAACCCCTAAACTTCCAACAAGCACCGAGTAGCTACGACGTAATGGGAAACTCACAGAGAAACTCGCGGATTCTTCCACTGACCGCGGCACACCTGCACCAGGGTAAACCTCCAACTACCCCACTCCTGCTTTACAGGTGAAAATAGAGCAACAGGACCTCTGAGTCTTTGACTTTATTTTCTGCTGTGTTTTACTTGCATCTATTTGAAAGACTGAGTGTAAACACAAAAAATATTTTATTTTATGAGCTGGAATGTGCAGAAAATAGGTTTAAATGTTAAACTAATTTCTTCCAGTCAGAGAATGTTGCATATAATTAAATCTTTGCTTGATGCATAAAGTTAAAAGATTAAAACTAATAAAACAAGTTTTAAAAAGAGACTTTTCCATTTGATTACATTTTGTATGATGGATTATGCAGAAAAGTAGAATTGGGCTGAAAGATCTATCGCTTTATCACCTATTCAGGTTGTAAATTGTGTTTTTAAAAAGTAACTAAGTAATTAATTACTTTTGAAAATAAGTAATCAGTAAAGTACGGTGGCCCCTAGAGACAAAGCACGTACAAACTCCAAAACACATGCAAATTCCAAAACACATGCAAACTCCAAAACACTTGCAAACTAAAGAACACATGCAAACTCCAAAACACTTGCAAACTAAAGAACACATGCAAATTCCAAAACACATGCAAATTCCAAAACACGTACAAACTCCAAAACACTTGCAAACTAAAAAACACTTGCAAAATCCAAAACACTTGCAAATTCCAAAACACTTGCAAATTCCAAAACACTTGCAAACTCCAAAACACAACGGAAGTGCTCCAGGACGCTAGGGGCAGTGTTGAGCTCGATTTGCAAAATAAACGGCAAGTTTGTCTGGGACGGTCTAGTCTCCGTCGCGCTTCCCAGGTTGCCTAGCAACCGTGATACTAACCGCTGGAAACGTGTCATACAACTTGGTTTGACAGAAATGAGGGAGAACATATTTTGTTCATTTGTTTGTTTGTTTCTACATGAGCTTTGTGTGATTTGATAAGTATCTGAGGCTGAGACCACAGGACAGTAAAACAGGATTTTTGGGCTTCATTTCTGTACTGAACAGTTATTTCAAGATTAATTAGTAAATAAGAATTAGCTGATGTTGTTCATGAGACTAAAGTCATATCACTTTGGTAATGTAAATATAATATGGCCAATATTATAGTTATTATATTAATCATTATTAGCTATTACAGCAGTGAACATGAACTCTGTGTCAAATACTGAGCCTCAGTACAGATTCAAGTTGCAGTTATTTACATGTCTTATCACCTTAAATCTTCACTCAAAGACAAGTATCTTTGACAGTGCATATATAGGTGTATCATATATAAGAGACAAATGTTGTTCCTTCATGTTGGCATTACTAAATTTGGCTCATTGCTTACATATATTTATAAAAACAAAATGTACAAGCTGTGATAACTGTTTCTGATAAAATGAAGAGTAGACTGATATATGAAATATTCCTTTATTGGGTGAGAAAATCAGACCATGTCATAACTGCTGTAAGTCACACAGAATAGATATCAGAGCCTTAAACAGGCTGACGTCTGCTAAATGGGTCAAACTGGGCAGAAAGTCTACAAACACATAACATCCTTATAGAATATGATGTAACACTATAGATCAACTTAGCTCAGAATATATAAAGCATATAAACAATTACAGCAATATGATGCAACAAACACAGCAGCTACTGATCCAAAATACTCAAAGCTTCATAGAACTGAAACAAACATTTATTTTAGCTCCATTCTGCTGCTGATACAGACTTTAGGTTTCTGAACATTAAACTTGTTGCTGCCTTTCATAGTGTGTAACCTGAAGGCCCTGAGTACTTTCTCCCACACTGGAAACACTGGGATGATCACATTATTTGAACATTACCTAATAAGACTGATTCAGCACAGACAATTATGTTAAACTTTTCTAGCAGTCCTTCACAAACAGGGAACAGTCTGTCTATTCTCTCCATCTGTCAGCTGCTGCTGGCTCTTCCTCCTCCTCTTCCTCACACACTGCTGAGTTTGTCCTGGTGGATCATCAGGGGTGCAAAGCCTCACAGATGATGTGCAGCAGTGGGTCCCTCAGTCTGTCCTCACTCTGGACACTTGCAGTTGTCACACATGGAAATCAAATGTGTGATAAGCTGCAGGATTCAAACACAAGTGTGACTTATAAACACATGTTCATACTTTTATTCCACAATCAGAGAGAAAGAAACAGAGAGAGAGTGCAGGACAGACAGACAGGTGACAGTCTCAGGTGTACACACTGCTACACAACAGCACAAAAGAAGGAGGATTTAGTGTTTGTGTTATTACGAAACAAGAGGAGTTCCCAGATGGTACAGTGGACACACATGTGTGACTGCTGTGATTAAAGCATCTTTCTTTCAGCTTAACGAGTGAACCGTCAGCTCGTTCAAACACACGTTAAAGTCCGTTTGGCTCGACACCACCGAACAGAGGCAGCAATATAACATAGCTAACATTAACAGTGCAGTGAATCTTCCTTGTGCTGTGATATTCAGGACTGCAAACCGAGCAGCATCACTGACTTTCAGCTTGTTGTGTTTGTGGATATATGACTGACTTTAATTATCCACAAAATCATCACATTCTCTGTCAGATTAAGGTCGACTATATATATATTTTTTAAAGTAAAGGCTTTAAAACCAAGTTAATTCTGAAAGTACAGACATGACTAATGTCACATAACTTTCCCGACATGTGGCCAACAATAATGGTTTAATGTTCTTCATTAAAAAAATATTTGCGCATAAATAAGTGACATAATATTCAGTACTTACTTCTGAAAGTTTACTCTTCCTCCGCTCCACTTCCACCGTTTTTTTTTTCGGCAAAATTATCCACACCACCACCGCACTATGAAGTCTGGGATATGTTGGGCCATGAAGGGAAATTATGGACGCATTTGAGGGCCGCATTTCGAGCAGCCTTTGAATTGGGAAAGCCTTCTCTTGTCGCTGTGACGTAATCGGCCTTAAAATGCGGCCTTTAAGGCTGCAAACCCCAAATCCGGTCATTGGTACTTCCTGGCTTGTGTAGTTACTAGGTAACAAAAGCTCAACACTGCCCCTAGCGTCCTGGAGCACTTCCGTTGTGTTTTGGAATTTGCATGTGTTTTTGAGTTTGCAAGTGTTTTGGATTTTGCAAGTGTTTTGGAATTTGTACGTGTTTTGGAATTTGTACGTGTTTTGGATTTTGCAAGTGTTTTGGAATTTGTACGTGTTTTGGAATTTGCATGTGTTTTTTAGTTTGCAAGTGTTTTGGATTTTGCAAGTGTTTTGGAATTTGTACGTGTTTTGGAATTTGTACGTGTTTTGGATTTTGCAAGTGTTTTGGAATTTGTACGTGTTTTGGATTTTGCATGTGTTTTGGAGTTTGTACGTGTTTTGGAGTTTGCATGTGTTTTGGATTTTGCAAGTGTTTTGGAATTTGTACGTGTTTTGGAATTTGCATGTGTTTTTTAGTTTGCAAGTGTTTTGGATTTTGCAAGTGTTTTGGAGTTTGTACGTGTTTTGGAGTTTGCATGTGTTTTTTAGTTTGCAAGTGTTTTGGATTTTGCAAGTGTTTTGGAGTTTGTACGTGTTTTGGAGTTTGCATGTGTTTTGGAGTTTGTACGTGTTTTGGAGTTTGCATGTGTTTTTTAGTTTGCAAGTGTTTTGGATTTTGCATGTGTTTTGGAGTTTGTACGTGTTTTGGAGTTTGCATGTGTTTTGGAATTTGCATGTGTTTTAGAGTTTGCAAGTGTTTTGGAGTTTGTACGTGCTTTGTCTCTAGGGGCCACCGTAGTAAAGTAACGGGATTACTTTTTTGGGGAAGTAATCAGTAATTAGTTACTGATTACTTTTTTCAAGTAACTTGACCAACACTGGTCGAGAGATTATTTTAGGGTGCCACCTCGTAGATCCGCCCCTGTTTCAGAGGCTTTTAGTGGCAGATGGATGGAGTGCATCCACACAGGTGGTGCTGGCAGCGTGGATGGATCGATTCATTACCGGAAGGACAGCTTCCGTTTTTAGCCTGACAGGAAGTGTTCGTCAGATTAAGGATGACAGGAGCCCGCAGGGGGCGGTTACGGGGAAAGAAGAAGAAGAAGAAGAAGAAGAAGAAGAAGAACTGTGTGTTCTTTACCAAAAGAAAAGTGAGTGAGACTTTGACATTGACACTGTATGACAAGGTAATTGGGAAAGTGAGCTCTTTTAAGTACTTAGGTGTTGTGTTTGATTCGAGACTGACATGGCGGGAGCATATTGATCGGATTGAAACCAAATGCAAAAAAGTTATTAATGTTATGAGGTGTGTAGCTGGGAGGGGTTGGGGAGCGAGCCCTTCTGCTTTGAAAAGACTTTACCAGGCATTAATTAGGTCGGTCTTTGATTATGGGTGTGTGGCATATGGTTCAGCAGCTCCTTCTGTGTTGAGACGTTTGGATGTTCTGCAATCGGAAGCCCTTAGAGTGTGCTGTGGAGCTTTTAAAATGTCTCCAGTCGGTGCCCTACAGGTGGAGATGGGAGAAATGCCCCTAGATCTTAGGAGGAAGCAAGTGTCGGTGAATTACTGGGTTCATCTTGGTGGTCATGGTGACGCACATCCCACAAAGGAGGTACTTTTGGAATGCTGGGAGTATGGAAGAAGTCAGAAGGCTCATTTTGGAAAGGTGGGGAATCAGTGGGCTAAGGAGTGTCAGGTGTATGAACTTAAAATATGTCCTGCAGTAGTGTTCTCTGTGGTTCCCCCATGGTTATTGGAGACCCCTCCTGTGGACTGGTACTTGCTGGATCTGAAGAGAACATTGAAAGGCAGATTCGATCTTGTTTCAGCATTTCATTTTCACAGGTTGACTGCATACCCTGAGTGTATTCATGTGTTCACGGATGGTGCTAAAAGTCCAGTTACTGGAAGTACAGGGTTTGGAATAGCAGTTCCGTCAAAAAATATTGGAATACACAGACGCACTTCGGATGGACTGGCAGTGTACACGGTTGAAATGGTAGCAATTTTGGTAGCATTGAAATGGGTAGAGTGTTCGAAAATCAGGCAGGTGGTAGTATGTTCTGACTCGGCAGCTGTTCTTTCAAGTCTACAATCGTTTTGTTCGAAGACAAGGCAGGGCATGCTGTATGCTATTCTGGAGACTGTCAGCAGAATAAGGTGTTGTGGTGGCAATATTCACTTTCTTTGGGTGCCAGCTCATGTAGGGATCAGTGGAAATGAAAAGGTGGATAGGTTGGCGAAAAGAGCGTTGACTAAAAATAGGACTGAGATGGAAATTGCAAGCAGTGGATCTGAAGCGAAAGGTATTGTTTGGAGGCAGGTTGTTCAGGAGTGGCAGAAGCGGTGGGATTCAGGGAGTACGGGCAGGCAATTGTATCATCTTAAGAAGGAGGTGGCAGTGAGTAGGTTGTATAGGGGTAGTAGGAGAGATGAGGTGGTCATTACCAGGCTTAGACTGGGACATTGTGCATTAAATAATACACTACTGATGATAGGAGAACATGAGACGGGGCTTTGTGGAGTGTGCCAGGAGGAGGTGGAGACAGTAGAGCATGTAATACTGTGGTGCAAGGGCTATGATGTGGAGAGGTCAGTTCTGCAAAATAGATTGAAGGAGCGGGGAATTGGGGAATTTAATCTGAAGAGTGTGTTGGAGGGTAGTAGGGCACAGGTGAGGGAACTGGTGGGGTTTCTGAAGGCTATAGGTGTTTATGACAGAGTGTAGGGTTGTTGTTTTTTTGTTTTTTTTGATACAGCTTGTGAACTCACTGTCCGACCCATACTCCGGAACAGTAGGAGGCGGTAATGCTCCTTTGCGTTGGTTGCCAACCGCCGTTAAACACAAAGAAGAAGAACTGGGGGTGGAACTACACGGAGGAGACCGACAGTTCCTGTCGGACAGAGATTCGGTGAAGCCACAGCCAAACAAACCGCGCGGAGGCTAACAACTAGCAGTGCCAAACCCGCAGTCCCGGCCCGGTTCGACCCCAGGCAGCATGTACACGGACTTCCGGGCTCCCCGGCGCCGCCTCCGGGTCACGGAGGAGTTCGAGGCTCCGCTGCCGCTCAGCCCGCGCGAGAGGAGCCACTTCCAGGCAGAGCTCCTCAATCAGCACGTGCTGGTCTGTGATCCGGAACACAGCCAGAAGATCCACGACCAGGTCTGACCACACCCACCTCACCTGAGCCCCTCCCATCTCTGCAGAGTTAACAGCCGCGCGTGAGAACACGGGCACAGACGGTCACGGGGTCCGTGTAGTGACCATTAGACACAACCTGGGGCGGAAACAACATATCAAACAAGCACATATTGCCTTGTTTGCCTTAGAAAATTTGGATTGATGTATACGAGGTTTAGCCAGTAAGATTAGTAAATGAATCAAATAAACTTCGTTTGCTTTATTTCCAGGGTCAAAAAAGCCAAACAATATTTTCCATAACAGAGAGAGCGGTCAGAATAGATCATAGAAACAACAAAGGCACAGAAATCGTGCCAGGAGAGATAAAGAACATAAACAAAGACACGTGAGGAATCTCTTCTTTCTGACAGGAAACAAAATGAACAGTTAGCATCAGTCTTTTTTATATCCTACAAGAAAAGTTCTGGTGGGGTCAAAACAATGAATGATTTTTATTTGATTTTAAAAGGAATTTTCTTTACTGTGTTGGCTAACAGGAGTTTTCTATGGTAAGGTCCAAATTTTCTTCCACTCCAGGTCCCAGTATAATTAATTATTCCAGTGAGCACCGGCCGCTGGGACACAAGTTGTGTCTTTCTGAAATAGAGTTGGTTTGTCACTGGTCCTGGTGTCGAGCGCACAATTTGACGTCACATCCTGACCAGCAGGTGCAGTGTGTGAGGTGCATCAGCAATTTGCTGCCGGAGGTTTCTTCCTGTTAAAAGGGAGTTTTTCCTTCCCACTGTCGCCAAGGTGCTGCTCATAGGGGGTCATATGATTGCTGGGTTTGTCTCTGTGTGTATTATTGTACATCTACTGTACAATATAAAGCACTTTGAGGTGACTGTTGTTGTGATTTGGCGCTGGATAAATAAAATTGAATTGATGCACTTATGACTAAATCAGAATCCTTTATTAATAAGAGTAAGAACAATAAAAGACTCAACTAAATTAAATATATAAATTAAATACAATATATTACAAAGTCACAAAAAATAAGAAATAGCACTACTAAACAAATAGCTGAATGATAAATATCCAGATTATTACAGAGATTAAATATACATGATTGACATTTTTCACTCTGACCTGTAAAACGTTGTTTTCACTGGAGGACGTACAAACACTGTAACTACTCCACCATGTGTGTGTATTAGATGGAGTTGCACAGAGATGGCCACAGGCAGGAATGACTTCTTGTGTCATTCAGTGGTGCATTATGGGTAATCTCAGTCTCCCACTGAGCGTGTTCCTGTGATTGGCCAGCACGTCATGGAGTGGGTGGGAGAGATTGTCCAGCATTGTCTTTGTCTTGGACAACATCTGCCTCTCAGACACCATCCTAACGGAGTCCAGCTCCGTCCCCACAGCATTACTGGTCTTGTGATCAGTTTATTCAGTCTGTTGGCGTCTGCGACCCTCAACCTGCTGTCCCAGCATGCAACAGCACATAGGATAGCGCTGACCACAACAGGCTCATAGAAAATCCTGAGCATTGTCAGACAGATGTTGAAGGACCCCAGAGGTTCTGGCCCTTCCTGTAGAGAGCAGAGGTGTTTAAAACCCAGTCCAGTTTATTATCAGTGTGTACTCTGAGGGATTTATAGTCCTCCACAGCGACGCCCTGGACTGAAACAGGGCTCAGGTTTTAGAGATGACAATCATTCATGTGTGCTCACAGCTCAGCCAATCAAATTGGAAAGAGGCTTAGTCCCGCCCACTGCTCTGCCTGTATCCACCTTAGTGCAGCCAGGTGCTGACAGCTGAACACCTGTGCTCTTTTCAGGGTTACTTTGGTAAAGGGGTTCTGTCCAGATCCAGACCGGAGCACAACATCTCCAACCAATGGGAGCGTGAGTTTACACCTGCACAATGACATCATCTCCGGCCTCCTCCAATCAGAGCTGCTCTCTGGAGTCAGCTGGTCTCTGTTTCTGTTACAGAACACGAAGGCGTGTTTCTACCTGTGGTCTCACAGGCCAGGTTAGTGACACCACTTCCTGTATATATTCTTAATCACACCACTTCCTGTTGTCGTTTGCTCACACAGTGATGTCACCTCTTACCTCACAGGTATGAGGAGCTGCTCAAGTGGGTGGGGTCAGCTCTGTCTGCTCAGGGATGGGATGAAGAGGCTGTTCATCAAACCCTGCTCAGGCTTTCTCAGCCAATACAAATGGAGGATGTGAGGAACCAGATGGGAGGGGAGGGGGAGGCAGAGGAGAACGGTGAAAGGGGGAAGGAGGAGCCGGAGCAAGAAGGAGGAGTCAGCCCCCAGATGAAGAGGTCAAGACGGGGGTCAGAGGTCGAGCCGGAGGCCAAGAGAAGCTGCAGGTAGTGTTTTGTTTCACTGCACCCAGGGTCCATTTAAAAATCAGTCAATTTTAGATTCTGCTTCCTTTACCTGACAAACATGAGAGGACAAATAAAACCTAAAACGAAAACACTATGTCGTTGCTTCTTCGGCTGAATTTGGCCGATTATCGTCAGTAATTTGACTCTAAACATCTGTGCAGGCAGACAATGGCATTCAGGCCAAAGTTCATAAACGGGTCCATGTGGTTTCTCCTCGTGTTATGGCTCTCAGCACAGTCAGGTGGTCTAGGTTTATTCAGATGATGCAGTTCAGTTTGTGTGAACCAGTTCTCTGTGAACACCTCCAGCTCAGAACAGGACTCCGACTCCAGTTTGGACTGTGATCCTGACTCGGATCCTGATCCTGCTCCTCTGGTTCCTGGTCCTGGTTTCCTCCTGGTGGTCTCTGACAGTGAGGTGGGTCTTCATGGTGGAGGAGAAAAACAGTCCTTGTTTTAATGATCGCAGGAAGCTGGAGTTAACATCTGATCACTGTGTATGTACGCGCAGACTGGAGGCGGGGTCAGGGAGGTGAGGCGGACACCGTTCTTTCTCTCCGAGTACCTGCAGCTCAGTCTGGAGGAGGTAATGCATCGTTTTTCTCATGTAGTCGTGTTTGACGTGTGTGTGTGTGGGGGGGGGGGGGAGATTTCCAGTTGAGCAAACAGCTGTTTAAGTAGAACTTCAGGTTCAGGTGTTCAGATATTGTTTTTCTTCTTGTTTTTATGTCATGCTAACATAGCTGTGTCGCTAGCCACCACGTAGCACATCATCATATACCAGCTAGTCCAACTTCAGTAACCCTACAAACTGCTGCTTAGCTTTCTGTCTTCATTTATGTCTGAAGTGACAGCAGAGCTGTACGTTTGAATCTCTGTCAGAACATGCTATATCATGTTTAGGTGGAAGCTAGCGAGCTAACTTCCTGCTAACTTCTAACTCTGCTAAACTTCATAAATTCTGTTTTCATGGATGCCTGGATGTTAAACTTCATTGTTACACCTGGTAAAGCAGCAACACTGATGATTTTATTACAGATGAAAGAATTTAGACACCTCCACGATGACAGCATCATCCACTCCCACAGGTAGATAATGGTGATGGTTGTCTGAAGGTTGTGTGGTTTCAGGCTTTCAGCTGCACTGAGCAGGTTTCACAGTTACTTCCAGGGGTGTCAGACACACAGCAGGTCCTACATTACCAACAATCCTCAACTCCGTCAGGTTTGACAGCAGTGAGCTCCTGCTTCACCTGAACAAGCTGAGATGTCAGTGAGGTGTTCAGAGCTGCTGTTGGGGTCACAACAGGTTCAGCTTCTTTGTCTGTGTCGCCCTCAGGCCTTCTTCCTGGTCTACAGTCTGGGCTGCCTGTCCGTCTACCAGCAGCAGGTAACTGTCTCTCTCTCTCCGCCTCATGTGTTTCACTCAAAGCTCCTCCCACTCTGACCTTATTGCTCTACTAACCTCTGATTGGTCAGGAACCCCTGTCCATCGTGCAGCTGTGGAGGACGTTTCGGTCCCTGCGTCCTGATTTCATCAGCTCCTATGCAGTCTATCATCACTTCCGCAGCAAGGGGTGGGTCCCTAAAGGAGGGGGCGGAGCCAAGTATGGCGTAGACCTCAGTAAGACAAACACACAAACACTTGGGTAGGGGTTGCTATTAGGGCTGGGCGATATCATACCGTTCATGGTAATACCGGTATAATGTTAGGCAACAATAAGAAAATGAAATATCGCGATAGAATTTGGGTAAAACGTGCATGCGCAGTGCCTTTGTTTTCATACGCACATGGCCGAAAAAGCACGGCAGATCTTTGAATAAAACCGATGAACCAGAATTGGTTTGTAAAAATGGTGCCACTTCAGTGATGTGGAACTGGTTTGGTGTTTGTCCATCAGATACCCACCAAAGCACTTTTTTTTTTTTTTTTGTAGAACATGCAAGCGGTATTTGTTGAACTAAGGTGCTCGTAAATCTGGGAATGATCTGGGTCCTAAACTCCATCCTTTCAGGTCCCAAAGTCAAACGAACACTGCAGCATCACTGAGAGTTAAAAACTGTCTAAATTCTTTCATCTGTAATAAAATGATCAGCGTTGCTGCTTTACCAGGTGTAACTATCAAGTTTAACATCCAGGCATCCATGAAAACAGGATTTATTAAATTCAGCGGAGTTAGAAGTTAGCAGGAAGTTAGCTCGCTAGTTTCCACCTAAGCATGATATAGCATGTTCTGACTGAGAGATTTCTGAAACATTCAAACGTACAGCTCTGCTATCACTTCCAACATAAATGAAGACAGGAAACTAAACAGCAGTGATGTTTGTAGGGTTACTGAAGTTGGGCTAGCTGCTATATAATGATGTGCTACGTGACCGCTAGCGACACAGCTATGTTAGCATAACACTAACACTTTTCCACTTATAAAAGTTAACGTGAGGGTTCCTGATGGTTAGGGACAAATGCAATCACATGGCAGGATGCTGTAAACGGACCAAACTTCAGTCAGGAGAACAACTGAGATAATCCATCCACAATACGAGGTTAGTCATTAATATACTGCAACAACATGGGAACAGAGCCGCTGTGATAGAATACAGCATTAATGAATCAATGGTACAGAAGTGGAGGAAGCAAGAAGAATGAGTTTAATAAAGTTTGATTTATCTGACTGCTTTGTTTCGCTTAATGTGCCTTATAATCCCGTGCACCTTATGGTCCGAAAAATATGTATTTGACTTTTTTATTTGGCTCACTGCAGTTTAATGTTGCAAAGCACCTCTTTTTAACTTCAGTGGATATTATACATGGTTATGCTCAGGATATGTCAGCCCATTTCTACTGGAAATGCCTTTTGGTCAAACTTTCAGCAAGGAATTTGCATTTGCACTGTTACATTTTTATAAAGCTTTAATGCATAAAAACAGCTGCTTGTTTAAGTGAAAATAAATGGATGTTGTTTTTTTTGCGCTAGTAAAGTTGTGGAGTTGTATTTTGTCTCACATCAATTATATCGTCAGTTATATCGTTATCGCAAATTTTCAAATATATATCGTGATAAATATTTTTGGCCATATCGCCCTGCTCTACTTGCTATTAGTCAGAAAACGTGAATGAACCCCAGAGATGGAGCCTAAACTCATGGGCGGAGTCTAAAATATGACTGGCCAGGGGTCCGTTCTTCGTACCTTGCTTACTACATCCAAGATCAAATGACACATCCAAGATCAAATCATCGCGCTAACTTTGAGCTCGCTATTCCGGTGCTCCGAACACACCTGTTGTTGACGATTAGTATAGCTGGATGAAGTAATGTGAGATCACTGGGTGGCTTAACAGGGGCTACGCATCGATAGTAGAAACATTGATCGGCAACCCTTTGATTGGTCGGCGAAAATGTCGATGGAGCGCGCTCAGTATTTTTCGGCAGCAGAGCAAGAACTCTTGAGTGAGGGATTTCAGGAGTTTCAGAGTTTAATTAAAACGCAAGGGAACACTGCAAAGGCTGCAAAAGCAAGGAGCGAGGGCTGGCAGAAAGTTGCTGACAAATTAAACTCGTAAGTAATTTAATAATAATAATAATAATAATAATAATAATAATAATGATGGATTGGATTTATATAGCGCTTTTCAAGGCACCCAAAGCGCTTTACAATGCCACTATTCAGTCACTCTCACATTCACACACTGGTGGAGGCAGCTACAGTTGTAGCCACAGCTGCCCTGGGGCAGACTGACAGAAGCCAGGCTGCCATATCGCGCCATCGGCCCCTCTGGCCAACACCAGTAGGCGGTAGGGTAAATTTATTATATTACATTATATCCTCTTTCACATTAGAGCCACAACAGGACCCACTAGAACATGGGAACAAGTAAAAGTGAAATATAAGAATATTCTACAGAATGGTAATATTTATCACTTATATTGCTTTTAGTCTCTTGGAAAGAGACCCTGAAATAATCTGTTTGTTTATAACAGCAACCAAGAAAAGGGCAGAGCAAAAAAAGACAGGTGGTGGTCCTGCACCCCCTCGTCAACAAGTTGGTTAAGTGAATAATACCCTCACGGGAAAATCGATATCTCTCTATGAGCACACTGTCGCGCTGAGCTAAAGGATCCTGTCTATCCCGCAATATACGCTGAATTCTGAGGACTCTCCTTATCAATCTTGCACCTTCCGCAATGGGTTGGTCGCGTATACGGACAGGACATGGCTGCGACAGACTTCCCAAATCCACCTTCGCTTTTATAGCCGTGGTCTCTCATCTTGATTACACGAAGTAATTTGCAATTACTACTCTGAAATATGAATTACATCTGTAATAATCACATACATGTAATAGAATGTTAATAGTACATTTCCCTTTTTTAGGAAATGACCTGTATGTATCTGTGTGAAATCAATAAATGGATCAGGTGCTGCATTATCTTTAGTTACATTGATGTTATTTATTTATGGTAAAACAGTGATGGAATATCGCTGTTGCTTTCGTATAAATGAAGTGGACATACCTGCGTGGCCGCGATCTAATCCTGTTTACATAAAGTAAACCTGCTCCCGAGCAGGTTTACGCTTACGGATCTGTTGCTATGACAGCAAGTCCCGGATGAGCTTCGGGGAACCGAACGATCCAGGATCACGCGAAATCGTCAACAATCTAATCCAGCTAACTTACTTAGCAAGGTACGAAGAACGAACCCCAGGTGTGATATCTGATCATGCTGTGTTTGTTTTCAGTGTTGTACAGGAAAGGACCACCTTTCTACCACGCCAGGTAGCAAACACACACACAGCGGTGATTCTATGGAGGGCGTATCTTAGGGAAGCATCTTTGTTTTCAAAGTATTTCACATATTTTCTGTTTTAAACTCGTGACCTTTGACCTCTCTGATTATTCTTAGGGTCCATAACTTTGTCTCCATCCTCTTCCTGTAGCTACTCTGTGGTAATAGAACGGGCTGACGATGCATTCAAGGCCTCACCGTTGCGCCCGTTTTCGTGGCGTTCTCTGGCAGCTCTCAGCAGGATTACCGCCAACGTGTCGAAGGTACACGCCATCAGAGCGATCCCGCGTGGACCGAACTCTCTGCTCTTGGTTTCCTCAGAGAACCGCCTGTGTTTGTCTTATAGGAGCTGATGCTGTGCTACATCATCTATCCAGCCGACCTATCAGAGGCTGAGCTGGACTCACCTGTGTGTCTGAGAAAGCTGAAGGTCCAGGTAAGAAACCAGAACTGAAACTATCGATAATAGGGGGGGCTAAAACAGCTCCCAACAGCTAAAACAGGATCAGATAAAGAAGGATTATTTTGATCTGTGACTCATGCAGAGCTGATGCCTTCTGCACACAGCAGCGGGGGGCGCCGTGGCGACAGCGTGTTTCATTTGGGACATTTTTTCATGACTGACTCTAAAGGCATCGAACTGGCATCTTTCACTCTTTAGGCAGATGCGTGAACCACTCATGGAGCTCCTCTAAGCAGGATAACATGGAGCTGGAATGACCGTGCCTTATTTTAGACGAGGAGAAGACAAAATGTTCAAACTCCCTGTCGTGTCTTGATGTTCAATCATTCAGGGGAGGAAATCCCAAAATGTTGATTCTGTTCACCTGGATGTAGTCAGTGGGAGAACCGTCATTATCAGGTGACTTCTTCAGGCTCAGCTGACTGCAGCTCCCCGACCCTATGAACGGGCACCAAACTCATACCCGGCTTCTGCACCTGTCTCGCTTTGTGACTGTTAGTCTGTGCATTATAAATCAACTGATCATGAACCCAGTGTTAGCTCCTCCCACCGAAAACGGTACATCCAGATGAATAGAATCAACTTCCTGGGATTGTTGATGCTGATGTCCTTCAGGTCAGATATTCCTCATTGGACAATATGAAACCTCCGACCACATATCAGTGCTCTGACACTTTAAGTGAAGCCTCTGCTCTTCCTAAACTTCAGGCCTGTGAAGATTCAAGATGTGCACCGTTCAGACACTGATGTCATCAGATCCTACATGGTCCATTCCATGCAGCAGCTTGGTCGTTCTCCCTGTTGTTCTGACCGTGTCCCACCAGGACGAGACCCTGAATCACACCCCGAGATAGTCCTGGAGCCAGTGTGGAAGGACCCACGTGACCTTTGAGACGCTGCCTCTGAACCTGAGAGCCCGATGAGCCGTAGAACATGGATGTAGAAGCAGTGGTTGCCATGGAGCTGAAACCCAGGGTTAGGAGCTGCTTCCATCCCAACATTTCGGTTTTTAGGTCAACTTCATGCAGCTCCACCCCTCAGTAACAGCTGAGGTCATTAGCGTCCATCACACTGATCAACACTTCAGGAGGAGTGTCAGGGTTCAGTAAAGCTCCTGTTTCAGCAACACTGCCGTATCAACCTGTTATCAGGGATGTTAACATGTTAGCATGAGCTACTTAACTAAGAGCAATTACCCGTTAGCCACGTTAGCCATCTGCAAATAAAGAGTGAGACCAGAGCAGAGCAGCCAATCAGCCGAGGAGAGCTGATGAGGACTCATGTGACTCGATGAATAGAAGCTCCGCCTCAATGACCAAGTTGCTAGTAATGGGGGCGGGGTTTAGGGTTGCCTGCTGGTGAAACACTTTAGTGATGTAGTTTTGTCTCCACAGGAAGTGATCGTCAGCAGGTGGGTTTCCTCTAGAGAGCGAGCGGAGCAGGATGACATCTAATTGGCTGGCGTGAGACGCTTATGAGGTCATGAAATGGTGATGTCACATAAAAGGTCATGAGGCGTCGAATAGAATCTGTGTTTTCCGTTAAAAGACTTTAATGACTGAAGAAAGAAGAAATGTGAGCTCTCTGCCAGCCTCTCACCCTCACCTGTCCAGCTCCATGACAGGTGGTGATCAGCTGAAAGGTGTCAAGGAACGGTCATTCACTGACCTTTGACCCCAGGCCTTCAGGTACATGATTGGACCTGAATGCCTGTGTTTGAATGAAGTTCACACTCTGAGTTTTTACATGCTTTGATGAAATGCTGCCATACCTGTGCGTTGCAGGTGACTTTTCTGTTTCTAATAAAGGTGAACACACCTGAATCTGCCTGTTTGTTGTGACTTCTGTATCACTGCACCACAGCACACTCATCATTTCCACACAGCGATGGTTTGTTTGAAGGGTTTTATGTTCTGACCGTGCAGATCAAAGGACGTAGAACCTCTTCGAGAACTCACGTGAGAACAGGTGTGACTGAGTGTCTTTAAGTCTTCATCGTGATGATGATGAAAGCAGGTTCCCTCTGCTCTGCGGCTCCATCATGGAGCTCATTTGAATCTTTTCTTTTGGTATTCATCCTTTTATTTCCATTCACATGTTTTGTGATCATGAGAGATTGTTGCAGCTCTTCCACGTGTGGATACTGTTGAAAGGGAGCTGACGTCGTCATATTTTTGGATTGGGTAGCCTAGAAACGGATGGAAATAATAAAGACATTTTTATAGTACTTTAGTATTTTGTATTCTTGGCTGCGGTGTTTGTGAACGGCAGATTCAGGGAGGCGTGTCCCGAGCGAAAGGTGTCGCCCTCTGATTGGCTGTTTATTAACGTGGTCAAAGTCAAACTGCTTCAGTTTGTCTCACAGTTTTTAGTTTCTGTAACTCCGCGGCTGTTTTGTTTTGATCTCGCTGTATCCAGATCTCGCGAGAACACTAGCCCTCCCGTCGTTCGCCATTATAGCTAAGAGAAGCGTCCCCCGGACGAGCACCGGAGAGGCTCCGTTACCCGGACACAGACACGTTTTGCTCGCTGACACCCGCCGAGCCACTCTGCATCCAGGTAAGCCCGGTACTGGCCTGTCCGCCGGGCTTCAGCCCGACTCGGAGCCCGCTAGCACGGAGAAACGGCGGAAGGCCCGCTCCTGTTAGCATGCTGAGCTTGCTGCTTGCTGTGGAGGACTCAGGTGACACTCACCTGGAGCCTCCCGGCCGAGCCCGCGCAAACACCGGACTCACCGATGGTGGTTTTCCGGCCTGGGGGGGGGGTCACTGAGCGCGTGTTCACCTGAGAGGCTAACGTTAGGCTCACAGACATGTGCTGTTCACCTGTCTGAGTCATGCTACGCTGAGCCTCCGGGAGTCCAGGTGTAACGTTTACCTGCTGATCCCGTCATCAGATGATGTTTTCTACACTTTAAGTAGATTCTGACAGGCGTAACAGTGACGTCAGACACATGTGTCGCCAGGTATTTTTGTTTACCTGTTTGGTCACCATGGTAACTGATACTGATAAGCTGGTAATGGATTTAACTTGTACCTATTGGACAGCTGTGACAGGTGATTAAACTCTTTATCTCGGCGTGTGCATGTGTAGGTGCGCAGGTAGAAAGATGGCAGATGACCTGGACATCGAGGCGATGCTGGAGGCGCCATACAAGAAGGTGAGAGTCTGTTTGTCCTTTGCTCATGAGACTGTCAGCCGAACTCTGCTGCTCCACCCACTGCTGCTCACCTGCAGAGTTCTGCAGAGTAATTGGTCGCGCAGCGAGCTGGAAAATGAACAAAACTATGTCAGCTCAAAGTTCATTTGTAACTCCTCCTTCACCTACTGGCAGCGTTAAGGCTCTTTGACATCACTTCCTCTCTGGACCTTCCACAGGGATCTAGACTGACACCAGGGCTGCGTTCCAAAAGTCCATCCCATCTCCTATTCCTAACCACTTTCACTTTTCCGTGTTGAGGACTTAGGAAAAGAGAGGAGCCGTGCACAGAGAACTGAAATGACCTCACGCTCTTCTCTCATTAACAGCGTGGCGCCGGATGTCTGCCATGTTAAAACTGCAGACGTGCAGACAATGGACTACAAAATGTGCATCTTACTTCGCCACAACGTGTTGTGACCCTGATGTTTTATGGAGGTCATAGAAATAGGAACAGCCCGTTTAAAAATGCCCAAAAGAAAAAGTCTGTGAGACAGAGTTTACTGCAAACTGCTCAGACTAACAGTGAAAGAGTCCCGCCTTGTTTAATAGAGTAGATGGAAATCGGATGAGTGCGTGGGCGGCTCGTACAGTAACATGGTAAGTGGGACGGCTCGTGATCAGACGGTAAATGGCGTTCCTGTACTTCTGCACATCGTCCAGGTCACCTGTTCACACAGACTTCAGTTTGTAATGATGCAGCTCTCCTGTAGATGAATCCCGAGCTCCACCTGAGTCCTAATCCTCAGACCCTCAGACCTTTGTACAGTGCTCACTGGTTTCTGTCACAAGAGTTATTTGTTAAATCCAAAGCAGACTGATTCTCCTTCAGCCTCCTCTCGTGTATCTGCCTCGCTGTTTTCAGAGACAAACACTTGAACCTGAGCTCACACTGGATTATTTTGGTTAGCGGGCCTGCAGCGCCCTCCCTCGCCCTCCCTCGCCCTTCAGATATTTTCCTCAACATGAAAAACCTCAGCTCAGTTCAATTCCACTTTATTTGTAGAACACCAGCAGTCGTATACAGGTGCTGTAAGGTAAGGACAGTGGCACAGAGACGCGCCCCCCCCCCCCGTGTGCACACATGTGGTGACAGTGGCAAGGAAAAACCTTTCAACATGGAAAACCTCTGGCCGCTAAGCCCCTCCCCCTGTCTCCTCTCTGATCTTCACTCATGTCACGGTCGAGCCGTTACGTTTGTGATTTTCCTCCGTGTTCATACATTTTTGCGTCGACCAATAAAATGTCACCGTTTTTTAACGCTGGGTTTCATTTGCTTAACATTCACCGTTGTTTATAAATGATGATGAATATGAAGACGAAGCACAGCCCGCCTGCTGGCTGCTGGTTCAGCTGATACGTGATCATGTGACCAAACACTGCCTGAAATCCGCTGTGGCGCTGTGAGCAGCAGAGCGCGGCTGACCCTGATGATGATGTTGATGATGACGCGTCCTTCACATAATTAAACGCACATCTATCTCTCTTTGTAGACTTGCCTAACGATTTCTCACCTCTGCTCCCCTGAAAGCCACTGTGATCTGTCTCACTCAGAAGGTAGTAAAAGTCCCCATCATGCATTGCTGTACTCTGGTGCCCATGGTAACATGACTGTAGTTCCCTTGGTTAAACTGTCACCTGCTTCTGGTCCGACCCCCTCATCCCGACCCCCTCCACTGGTGAGGTAGTGCAGAGGATTCTGGGAGATGAAGTCGAAGAGTTAGCTTAGCTTAGCGTGGGGGTGGTCAGGACGTGGGGGTGGGTGGGGCCTACCTGTGTGCAGGTGAGCAGCAACGTTGCTCTCTGCCAGAGGGAAGCACCGCGATTTAGAGCAGCAGCTCTGCAGGAAGTGCACAGTGTGACCTTGCACAACACAGGTGTGACTTCACACAGGTGTGCAGCTATTCAGTTTAATCAGATATTATTTATGTAGTCCAGGTGAGGGCGTGTCCTAAGCTCTGGTTCTGGTTCTTGGCTCTGAGTGACTAATGCCTCTTTTCCACTACTACCTGCTCCACTCAGCTCGTTTTCTGTTGTTTTCCATTACAAGTAGCGCCTCGACGTGTTGCTATAGAAACGTGGCCGAAAGTCTCGTAGTGTCATTCGTATGTGACACGATCAACGTAACAGCGGAGGATGGCGTCCTCGCCGCTGCACGGCGGGATGGTTTGTGCAGCGTTGTCTGGTTTAAAAATATGGCGCGTTTGATTTTTGTGTGGGAGACGCTCTTGTGACTCATCGAGTGATGCCGCTCACTGGCCAATTGCTGGCATGCAGTCTGATGACATCACAGTTTTGGATCTGCTCTCCTGGATCCCCGGCCAAGTAGGTATTAAAAGAGTACAGTACCAGGTACTTTTTTGGTACCAGGTACTTGCAGTTCCTGGAAAACCCTAAAACCCGAGCGAGTAGAGAAGGTGCGAGTGGAAACAAGGCTGTAATCCTCCTGTCTGCTTCAGGGCGTCACAGGAGTTTCACACACCTGAAGAGCAGCTGGACTTTGGAGTGTGTGTGTCTGACACACACACACACACACACACACAGCCCCTCCCCCTCCTGTTTGAATGACGCTCATTAAACTGTTTATATTTTCTCCTGTCCCCCCCACCCCCTACACTCCCTGACACCACCTCATGCTGTTCTCTGTCGACCCCGCTTAGGAGGACGCCAAAATCTCGAGCCCCAACGGACAGGACGAGCGCTCCAAGAGGTATTCACCTGCCTGCACATCCACAGCCAATCATCTGCCTCCTTCTCCTCCTATCCCAGCATCCTCCTCTGTCACATCAGTCCTCTGCATATCCTCCTTCACCTCCTCTTCTTCTCTTCCTCCTGCTTGGCAGCTCCATCTTAGGACGGCGTGTTGGCGCCACGTCAAGAACAAAATTGATCATTTTGAGAAAAAAGGCGAAATGTGGAGATGACTATTGTTTCAAGACGGCCGCTGTAGGCTACACAAAGATGAGCGAGACAAACTCATCAGCTCTTATTGTGATGCAACATCCATCCCATTTACTGCGCCAGGCTGTAACCATTGGTAACCGTGCATCTGCACCTTCTCTTCAGCGTCCTGACGCCGATCACCGCGCCGCGTCTGTGCGCTATACGCGAAATCACTTCCTTGTTACTAAAACAGAAGTATGACCTCACGACCCTGGAGGCAGTTTGTCCTGAAACACCAGCACATCTCCACGTTGTCTTGACGTGGCCTTGACACGCCGTCGTACCGTCTTCATCGTTTGTCATCCAATATATCCGCTCTCCTCTGCACGTGTGCAAACCATCTCAGACTGAAAGCGTGACCGTCGGGACGTGTTCTGATTGGCTGCCGTGTGTCTCGCAGGAAGAAACGCAGCCGCAGTCGCAGCTGCGACAGGAAGCGCAGCCGGAGTCGAGACAGGAAGAGGAGCCGGAGTCGGGAGCGCAAACGTAGCCGCAGCCGAGACAGGCGGAGGAGTCGTAGCCGCAGCAGAGAGCACCGCCGCAGCAGAGAGCGCGGTGGGCGCTACAGAGACCACCACAAGCAGTAAGTTGCTTCCTGGTGGTTTTTTTTTTTTTTTTTACATTAAAAGCTAACACACAGAGTAGGGCTGCCACGATTAGTCGACTATTTAGATCGTCGACGACTAATTTAATAGTCGACGCGTCGTTTGAAGCTTTGTAAAATCCCAGAAGACGCAGGAATAAGTAGCAGGATTTAAGAGTGTAATAACGGACTGAAACAGAAGATGGCAGCACTGCATGTACAAGGATGCCAGCTGCCGTTAAACCCCGAAGAAGAAGAAGAAGCTGTGTCCAAATTCAGGAACCGCATCCTCCTGTGCCCGCATTTGTAGGCCGATTACGTTACAGCGACACGACGAAGATAGTCCAAATTCGAAGACTCCAACAAATGCGCCCTTCATTTCAGCAGATTTGAAGGATGAGTCGGGTGTGTCCTTCGTGGCCCAACCTATCCCAGAATTCATAGCGCGGCCCAGCTCAGTTTCCAACAATGGCGGCAGCTAGTTAGTTTTAATATTACTCTTATTATTCTTTCTGGGTCACAAAATAAACGTTTCACATATTTTCAGGCGAGAATGTAGCTGTGTAAACCTCAAATATCTGCTCAGTTTATCAGGACACCACATATTTTCAAAAGCGCTCCGACGTTTTCGGAGACGTCTGTTACCCACTAGCTCGATAGCTAGCCGGAGCTAGGTCACTAGCGCCGTGAGAACACCGGACTCCCGGCAGATCGTTTTCAAACCCACCGCCGTCTTTCACTTAGATAACTTAAAAATGTTATTGTTTGGCTTTTTTTAGTATTTTATTTGTTCCTGAGTAAATCAGTTTGGCTGAGATTAAAGTTATAGTTTTTACACAGCTGAATAAACGTCAAGCAGACAGCTGATTATCAGAAGTGTGAGATGCTCCAGAATTTACTCCGGTGTCCTGTTATATTTTAGATAGCAAGGAGTTTATTAAACTTCACCGAAACAATCTGCAAATTTCATTAAACTTTAATAAACTATCATCTTGTCTTTATTTTTAGTTAGCACAGACCTTAAACACTTAAAGCTGTAAGCTAATGATAGTTATATAAGAGCAGATGCTGCTGGTGCAATAAGCTGTAGTTTTACGTCCAATGGATGATGATCTGATTAGTCGACTAATCGCAAAAATAATCGGTGACTAGTCGACGATCAAAATAATCGTTTGTGGCAGCTCTAACACAGAGGAAGGCTTTTAACTTGAAAACTGTAGAGGAAGTGTTCAGTAGAACAGTAGAATCTGCAGTAGAACCCTGTGTGCATGTTTCAGCCGGCGGCGGTCGAGGAGTAAGAGTCCCGTCAGGAAGGAGAAGAGTCCAATCAGGTGAGAGCGTGGGTCTGAGGGGAGGAGTCTGTGCCTGTCTCACGGGATCAATAACTGGTGTTGATGGCGTTCTTTCTGCAGGCAGCCCATCGATAACCTGACGCCCGAGGAGCGAGACGCCCGCACGGTGTTCTGCATGCAGCTCGCCGCCCGCATCCGCCCCCGAGACTTGGAGGAGTTTTTCTCTGCGGTGGGGAAGGTGAGACGCCAACTTCCTGTTTCTATCGTGGGCCTGCTGCAGCGCCTCCTCAGCGTGTAGGGGTGACTGCAAGTCACGGGTAGTTTCTTCTTCCCACTTCCGCCGCGTGCTGACCACAGGCGTCGTCTGATTGGTGGGGTTTAAACCTTCAATGCTTTCGTGGCTCACCGCGGGCGCTCCTTCACTTCTCTTTTCTCTGGTTGGTGGAGTTCTTCTTGTCGTGATTTTTGATTCATTGCTTCTATTTTACTCGTTCACGCTACAGAGTGTACGTTTGTGTTTGGTCACAGAAAACGGTGGAGACAGAATGTCGCCGCCGTGCGCTCGAGCCTCGGCCGATCGTATCTGCGAGCAGTCGGACCCTCAAGCCCGCCCACTCGTTCCACCATCGGCGTGGAAAGGGTTTTCAAATCTACTCTACTTGGAAAAATCAGAACTGTAATAGGCCTTGGAGGGGTTTAAACCTTAGGGAAGTGATATCACTTCCTGTTATGATACGTGATAGTTCACACGTACGCTGTGAACACCATCGAATCCATAGTTATGTTTCTGCTGTGTGAGCTTTTTACTTGATCGCTGTCAGCTCCTCGGTGGAAGGACACGGCGCTCTGGGACAGGCTGAGTGTGTGACGCGTGAGCTCCATATGCAGAATGGTTACACAGTAAACATAATGCATATGTATGTTAGACAGACGATGGATACTAATGAAATGTGAACCGCGGCGCGGCCGGTCCCGTCAGGGGAACGTCCCGGCGATCCCTACCTCTGCACTGGCTTTACTCTGATTACTCCGGTGGATCGGCTGGTTGGTTCCTATGGCAACTAATGTTGCTCCTGTGTTTAGGTTCGGGACGTCAGGATGATCTCAGACAGGAACTCCCGCAGGTCAAAGGGCATCGCCTACATAGAGTTCGTGGAGGCAAGTTCAGTTCCTCTGGCCATTGGGCTGACGGGACAAAGGCTGCTGGGAGTTCCCATCATTGTACAGGCCTCACAGGTACACACACACACAACCCCGTTTAACTATCTCAGTGAGGACCTTCATTGACATAATGCTTTCCCAGCCCCTGACCCTGTGCAAAAGGTTTTTTAAAAAAAAGTGTTTTAATGCAATTTGGTGTAAAGGGGGATGGGACAGGTCTGTTCTTTTATTATTTATTAATAATTTTTATAATTTTATTGGTTTTTATAGTTTTTTTTTATAGAATAAAAGTAGCCAGGATTGGTGGCTAATTCTGACACTGACAGGTGAGCTGATCTTCCCTCGCTTAAGAAAGTACTGACATTGATGTGTGAATAAAGAGTTCAACCAAAACTAATGTAGTGTGAGTGCTGTGTTTACTAACACACAAATAAAACAAAAAAATGTAATAAAAACTTGAATTCAGTGAGGGTGAGATTCCCCCCATAGAGGTGAGGGAGGATCGGCTCACCTGTTGGAGATAAGACCTTTTTTATTGTTTTGTTACATATTAAGTATTTCAGACTGTTTCCCTACTGGTTGCATTATTAGAAAATGGGGACCAAAAGCTCTGTATTCCCCTTATATTGCTCACATATTAAGACTGTAGGATCAGATGGCTAAGGCTGACACAGCAGGACGCAGGAGGCAAACAAAGGAGGAACATATAAACCACACTGGGACATTGAAGGGAGAGTAAGGGTCCAGTCGGCCGCTAGGACCGTGCACCTAAGCTTAAAACAAGTACAACTAAGCCACAATTCCCTAAACCTAATTGTAACCCTGACACTAAAACCACATTTTGAGCCTCAAAAATGTCTTCAAACTTGTGAGGACCGTGAGTGTGTCCTCACAAGACTGTTGGTTCTCACAAGTATAGTAGAATGCAGATTTTGGTCCTCACAAAGATAGCTAGACAGGAACACACACACAGACAGGCTCAAGTTCAGGTACATCAAAGTATTCTAAATGTTCGAAGTTTAGTGTGTGTGTGTGTGTGTGTGTGTGTGTGTGTGTGTGTGTCTTCAGGCAGAGAAGAACCGAGCTGCTGCTGCTGCTGCTGCTGCAGCCAACAATCTGCAAAAAGGGACATCTGGACCGATGAGGCTGTACGTCGGCTCGCTGCACTTCAACATCACCGAGGAGATGCTGCGAGGGATCTTTGAGCCATTTGGACGGGTGAGACGAACACACACACACTCACACACACACACACTCTCAGCTGTTCTCAGGTGACCCTCTGATGCCGTGTGTGTGTCTCAGATTGAGAGCATCCAGTTGATGATGGACAGCGAGACGGAGCGCTCCAAAGGATACGGCTTCATCACCGTGAGTTTGATTCCAGTGACAGAGACTGTGAGCAGAACCACCAACCTCTGATTGGTGAACCTGTGGGTCACCTGGTCACATTCAGGTGAGCCCGTTATGACGTGTCGGGCGTCACACGATGTGCTCTGATGTCAGTTTGCAGATGCAGAGTGCGCCAAGAACGCTCTGGAGCAGCTGAATGGCTTCGAGTTAGCTGGGAGACCCATGAAAGTGGGTCACGTGACCGAGCGGACCGACATCTCCATGGCGTCGTCCCTCCTTGACAGCGATGAGCTGGAACACACCGGCATCGACCTGGGAACCACCGGGAGGCTGCAGCTCATGGCCCGCCTGGCTGAGGGTGAGCCTGAGGTCACACCTGAAATCACACCTGTAACCTCGACTGTTTGTGTGACCTCTGACTTCTGTGTGTGCGTGTGCAGGTACTGGTCTGCAGATCCCTCCTGCTGCTCAGCAGGCTCTGCAGATGAGTGGGGCTATTGCCATCGGAGCCATGGCTGCAGTGACAGGTAACGACAACGTGGGCTTTAGGAGAGACGGCATCCATCCCACTTTGGAGATGAGCAGCTCTCATTTCCAGAAATCTGGCCAAATTTATTAAACCCCCCAAAATGTGACAGAGTCAGGACAGGAAGCAGAGCTGCAGTCTGACACACCTCTCTCCCAAACCCCCCTGAAACCCCATCTCCATAGAGACTGTCAGCTCCAAAGAGTAAAACAGTGAAATGTGGATTATTAAATATTAGGTCTCTCTCCTCCAAGTCTCTGTTAGTACGCGATAGAGATGGCACAATACCACTTTTTTATGTCCGATACCGACGTCATAAATTTGGATATCTGCCGATACCGATATGAATCCGATATAGTGTGTTTTTTTTGTTTTGTTTTTTAAATCAATAAAACAGTTTTTTTTTTTTATATCTTGCTGCATTTTGTATAAGTTCATACTCAAGTTTAAAAAACTAAACTAAAGCTATTCTGTTAAACCTGTATGCAAGAAATACACTGCAGCCAAAATATGTCACAGATCAGCAAAACTGATCAATCTAACAAACGTAAACCTGCAGCATCCTCCCTATTCTGGTGTTTTACTTAGTGGAAATATTAAGCAACCTAACCAACAGGCTTGCACACTCTGAGCAAAAAAAAAATAGGGAACCACCCCCCACCTCGTGATGCTTAATCGACGTAATCAACCTTAATTTAATGCACATGTTAAAAAAAATGCACAGAAATCAATTATTTTTCTACAGTAATTAAATAGATTCAACATCTTCCTTGTTGCACAGACGGTTCCCAAAGGAAAAAGTACTACAGCTTACTGGGGTATATTATATATACAGTAATGGACTTCTATACATTTTACATCAGATTCAAACTGGTTGTAAGATTCAGATAATTATTTATTAAAAGCTCGACATTTTAAATGAGAATAAGAAAGAAAAGTTTGTCTTTGTGCCCCCTTTTCCCTGTTCATGCCCTATCGGCCCCCCTGGCTAAACCCTGCACAGTTACCAGCCGTCAGCTGTAGAAAAAGATCCTGGTGTAGAAAGTAATATTAAATAAATTCTAACAACAGCTGATCAAGCTTAAACGTGCTGCTGTTGTTCAGCCGCTGGTTTCCTCTTTCTGGTGCAAAGTGGGCCAAAAACAAACAAGAGAGAAAAGCCGATCAGCTGATCATTGATCAGTTTCACATTGAAGTAGCAGCAGGAGAGGCAGTCGCTCCATATATCGGTTGTTAAGCTTAACGTGGGAATGCTTTACAAACATTCAGAGATGAACTTACACACTTGCTTTACTTCTCTGGGATAACTTCCTCGGAGATGAAATGCCGGTTTGGTAGCGAGGCTACAAATACTCAACCAGAGCGCCAACAGGTCTCGCACGCCACAGCCGCTCTATCACGTGAGGCACACTGCTCCGACGTGCTGAGGTTATGAGCTGAGTTACGCCATGTCGCAAGTTTTGTGAGGTGCTTTTGTGATATTTAATGGATCGGATTACATTTTTTGTTTCTTTCCAATATCCAATCCAGTAATTTAGGTCAGTATGGGACTGATACGTAATATGTGATTGGTCATCCCTATTACATGACTTAATAATTGATCAACAAATCGATTTACTCTGCCTCACAGAAACCTGGTTGCAGCAGGATGATTATGTTAGTTTAAATGAATCAACACCCCCGAGTCATTCTAACTACCAGAAACCTCGAAGCACAGGCCGAGGGGGAGGTGTGGCAGCAATCTTTCACACCAGCCTATTAATTAATGAAAGACCCAGACAGACTTTTAATTCATTTGAAAGCCTGATGCTTAGCCTCGTCCACCCCAGCTGTGAAACTCAGAAACCAGTCTGACTTGTTATCATCTATCGTCCACCTGGGCCTTACACAGAGTTTGTCTGATTTCTCAGACTTTTATCTGATTTAGTTGATTTCAGATAAAATAATTATTGTGGGTGATTTTAACATCCACGTAGATGCTAAAAACGTGCCTGGAGTTTCCTTCCTCATAGTAACATGCTCATAGGGTCTCGTATGATTATTGGGGTTTGTCTGTATTATTTACATCTAAAGCTCCTTGAGATGACTGACGTGATTTGGAGCAACACGAGAAACTCGTGTCACACCTGTTGGCTGCTGGTTGGTTCCTGTTCACTGATGTGAAGTGTCGGATTCTTTCAGCGGCCATGAACCCGACTCTCAACATGAACATGAACTCTCCTGCTCTGAACCTCCCGTCTCAGCCGCTGGCGACGCACTGCTTCCAGCTGTCCAACATGTTTAACCCCAGCAGGTAAATACCTCGGCCCACGTGTGTCCACAGGTGAGGAGGAGGACCTGTAGGCCTCACCTGACCTGTGTGTGTGTGTGTTTCAGTGAGGAGGCTCCTGGGTGGGAGCTGGACATCCAGCATGACGTCATAGAGGAGTGTAACAAACATGGCGGCATTGTTCACATTTACGTTGACAAAAACTCCACTGAGGTAAGAACCTGACCTCTTACCTCTGACCTTATCGACTCAGCCGGTAGTCGTGAGCTCCTTGCTGCGGCCGCGGTGGAGAGAGTGAAGTTTGTTGGGGCAAAGCTTTTATTTTCCTGACTCTGACCTTCGTTTGTTCCTAAAGTCTGACTTTTGTTTCTTTCACTTTTGGTTTTGTTTACTTTCACTGCGATGACCTTTGACCTCTGCTGTTTCCAGGGAAACGTCTATGTCAAGTGTCCTTCGATCCCAGCCGCCATGGCTGCTGTCAATGCCCTGCACGGGAGATTCTTTGCTGGTAAGATTCCACGTCACATGACCTGTGTGTCGTTGGTCAGCCAATCAGAGAGCACCTCTGACACACTCTTACCTGTCCTTCCAGGTAAAATGATCACCGCGGCGTACGTGCCCCTGCCCACCTACCACAACCTGTTCCCGGAGTCTGTCACTGCGACGCAGCTGCTGGCCCCACCCCCACGCCGGTGACTCGTTGTCAATGCTGCCCTCTGATTGGACACTGTAATTCAGAGCCCAGCCCTGTCCTGCTGGTCGTCACACATGCTCAGTGTGGTTCCCGAGGTCAGAGGTCGGCAGCCGTTTGTTTGATACAAACATGTTGCCCGGTCTCGATTGGCTGGTTCCCCACGCCACCGTTTCTTCCTGTTGTAGAGTCTCTGTGCGGCCACGCCCCCAAGTATCGTCCAGTGATTGAGCTCTGTGAGCTGCGAGGGTGTGGCCTGATGACATGATTGGTTTGCAGTTTAAATGTTTTTGTAAACGAGTTTCATTTTGTAAAAATTGTTGATTAAATTTTATTTTCTGTCACTCTGAGCTGTGGCGTCTGATTCTGACGGGCACACGCCCGATCTGATTGGCTGTGAGCAGAGCAGGTCATTCAGGAGCAGGTCACAGTATTCAGATTACAGTGTGTCAGTGATGATGGTCTGTATTTACCTAGATATCAGAATTTGCAGTGTCACCATAACTAACACGGGTCTCTCATTGGACACTGGACTTTAGGTCCTCTCCTGCTGGTTCAATAAAACATTGATGTCTAAGCTTCTCCACAAAGTCCAGAACATGATCTCCATCAGCCAGGAGGGAGCATCCACACCTGTCCGCTCTGGGTGGAAGGATTATTCCGGACTGCGCGGCAAGCTGGGCAGCTCCACCCCTCCTCTTCCTCAGGGAGTTGCACTGTTTAAATGTAACCCGAGCTTCCTGCTGCGAGCGCCTGAAATCAAAAGAGCTGCCATGGAGGGATTTTTATCTTTTCACTCAGTGAGACTGAGGAAGGAAGTAGAAAATTAATGGTTATTTCATGGCTTCTCCACTAATGAAGAAGCTTCTTTTGGCAGATACACTGAGCAAAAATATAAATGCATCACTTTTGTTTTTGCTCCCATTTTTCATGAGCTGAACTCTAAGTTCTGAAACATTTTCTACAAACACAAAAGACTCATTACTCTCATATCGTTCGCTGAGATAACCCATTCCACCGCACACGTGTGCCTTAGACCCCCCACACTAAAAGGCTGACATGTGCAGTTTGGATCTGTACACAATGGAAGCTGCAAACTTCCAAGTTCTTGCACGGCCAGCAGACTCACCGGACACGTCACCCATCGAGCATGGACACTGCTAGCATCATGGACAGGTTTTTTACGGGGCTCCCACACAAACGCAAAGCAGGAGAGGAAGCATCGCCAAATATGTTTCCAAACCAAACTTTTTCTTGTAAAACAAAGGGGGGCCCAGCAAAAAAAGTTTGGGAACCACTGGTTTAATCTCTGGGACAATCTGTGAAGTTTGTCCTGTGAACAACATTTTAGAATAGTTGTGATCAGGGTTACACTCTGGGCATCAATTCATCCCACTCTGAAGGGAAGCCACATGTTTGTGTTCGGCCTGTAGATGGCGCTGGTTAACCCCCCTCCTCTGCTACTGGCAGGTAAGTTCTCGCATCCTGTTTCAATGCTGCTTTATCATTTACAAGCCGGCATTAACACGCTGAAGGATAAGCAGGAAGTGAAACTCTGGCGAAAAAAACAGGCCGGACCTACAGGAAGTCAAACAGGAACTTTATTAACGAGTAAAAACAGCAACAGTCTGAGAAGCACAGAGAGAAGCCACCATCACCTCCTCACAGGAAGTCCTGCTGTGTCTCCGATTGGTGATTCTCACACGTACGCGGGTATTTTTGAAAACGGAGATTTTCCATTTTCGTTTTAAAAAATAATCCCGTCCACACATAAACGCAGAAATGAAGGAAAACGCTGCTATGAACATGCCAAAGCAACAGGTGGCGCTATATTCCTAACCGTGTAGAAATGTTGGCCAATCAGAAGTCTAGAAACCTCGGTGGGAAAAAGTAAACAAGGATGGGGCATAGAAGCAGTGTCTTTTTTTTTTTTTTTTACTTTCCATAGAAGCAGTGTCGCTACCCGATCTGTACCGGAAACCCGATTGGTACCAGCCAGATGAAGTGTTTACTAACAATTGACAGTGATAGCGGACGTCATCATCACTATTCCAACAATCCTCTCCACACAGACAAGCATAAACACACTCGACTATCAATAAATCAAATTAAACACACGTTTGTGATTACGCTAATTCAGTTTACAATACGGTTCATTCGCTCAGTCAGCAGGTGACAGTGTCCTCGTACACTGGGGTGTTAACCTCCATTAAACGAACAGAAGAAGAAGAAAACATTGCACATGCGCAGTAAGGATCGGGGAGTCCTGATCCGTAACTATCTTTTTATTTTTTTGTTTTTGTCTACAATATATTAAATGTTTCATTATCGGAAACATTTTAAGAGATACTTGTTTTTCTTAACATCTTAACAGATACTCTGACCTGTAACTATCGTAAAATGCTTCGACTGGAAGTAGACACCTTTCACACATGCGTGGTACAGATCGGGTAGTGACAAGCAGAACCGAGTCGAGTGTGGAGGGACAGTAACTGTGTGTATATGTAAGCATTTAAACACTGCAGAGAGTAGAATTAACAGTAACAGTATTGTAGAAATTCATTTCACCGAAACAATAACGTGACGCACAGTGTGACGTCAAAAAAGGCGCACACCTTTGACGCTGCGTTTTCTGCGTTTTCTCCATTTTTGTCGTCCACACGTGAATGCAAAAACGGAGTTTTCGAAATTATCCACCCTGGCCGGAGTTTTTAAAAATCTCCGTTTTCAGTTACTGAAAACGCCGTTTACGTGTGGACGAAAAGTGCAAACGCATAGAAAATTTTTCAAAAATACCCGGGTACGTGTGGACGTAGCCGTAGCCTCAGGCGAGATAGGTGTTTTCAGTGTGCCACCAGGAGGTGGCGCCACTTCTCCACTCCAAGTGCGGAACATCAACTCACTGAGCATGCTCACTGTGTTGCTCCACACCTGAAGAGCGATGTTTGAAAAGTGAGGTTAGCTCCGGTGTCGTTCGTGGAGCTTTTCTCAGACCTGTGTGTGTGTCGAGTTCTGGTCTTCTTGAAGGCAGACAAAATAACAGAAACACCTGATCAGCTACCTGTCCAGGTGTGTCCCACCCCTCGACCATTCAGAGCTGGGATACGGTTAAGGAAAAGGATGAAGATCAGCGCTGGGATGAGCACGCCTGCTGCTGATTGGTCAGCGGGGTGACTACCAAGCAGGTAATCACCTGCAGGTGTTAGATCTCATTCAGGTGAATGATGGTGATAGTGATGTCATCACGGTACCTTCGGGCCAGATCCACAGGCAGACTCAGCATCTTGGCGAGACGATTTGGAGCTACCGCTCCATACCCGTCGTCGCCAAGGGTGTGGCGGATCAGGTGGGTGGCGATATTCTGGTCCTCAAGCGCCGACAGGACCCGCCCCCTCCTCTCCAGCAAGAGGCGCTGCAGGTCGCCCAGCGTTGTGCCCTCGCAGGGAATTATAGGTCTCTGCTGCTGGAGGGCTGTGCAACGACAAACCACACACAGAGTCAGGACGATGACAGGAAGTAAAGACAGGTGGACACGTCTGAGCACGCTCACACCTCATGTGCACTTTTTGGAGCACTGTGAGTGATTATCTGTGACCTCAGTCTTCAAAAGAATCTCAAACTCCAACACCGAAAACATAAACAGGTGAAGACTGGCATGTGATGAGATGCTGGGACGGCTTAATGTAAAAACAAGGTGACCAAGAGGTGGCAATGGGACAGTTTCAGAATAAGGTCGTGGTTCAGGGTAAAATATGAACTCACCTTCTGGTGTGTAAACATATGGAGCATAGGGCTGTGCGATATGACCAAAATCTCATATCCCGATTTAAGACAGCTATCGTCCCGATAACGATATAAATCACAAAAATGTAACATTTTCTGTAAATTCTGTGAATCTCGGGCAGCTCGACTTGACGATGCATGAAACGATACATTTTTAGACATAAGTTGTAACGGCCGCCGTTTCCTTTGTGAGTATTTATTACACGGCGTGCTGCGGGGAAAAGCCTGTTCTAATGTTTGAGTCTAAGGTTTATTTTTTAGCACCTGGCGGCTCTTTTGTACTTCTCATCCGTAAATAATCTGCTCTTTCACGTGATTCAGTTTATTTTGAAAAGTCTCAACAGGATCTTGAGCTTTATTGTGAAAGGTTTATGAGGAACATAAACAAGCGGACACGCGATGGTGTTACCGTCATTGTTGCTAACAACAACGCATAAAAACAGGTGCTTGTCCGTCCATAGTGTGGTTATATTAAATATAAGAGAAAGAGAGAACTTTAAGAAATTCATACAGCCACTACAGTGACCATCAAAACAATGAACAAATATTGCCGTAAACAGTTTATTTTGCGGCACCACGAAACAAACGATAGCGTAAAATTAAACGACAGACGTTTTTATATCATCATCCGATATATATATCGTTATATCGAACAGCCCTAATGGAGCATGAAAAAAAGTGAGTGGAGAAGAAACACGAGTAGGACTTCCTGATAATAATGAATTATAGTCGTCCAGCCTGGAAGTAATAAATGCATGAACTAGTTTTTCAGTGTATGCTATGTCTTCTAATGATGCTGCCTAAGGGAAGCATGTATAATGTAAACAGAATTGGTCCTAGCACTGAACCCTGTGGAACTCCATAATTAACCTCAGTGTGTGAAGAGGACTCTCCATTTACATGCACAAACTGGAGTCTATTAGATATGATCAGAATACAGTCGCTCCAAGACAACAACAGTAACAGACTGAAGTAAATTAAATAAAACCAAATATTACAAAGTTTACAAAATGTATGTAATAGCGCTAACATATACAAATAGCTGTCAGACTCCTGAACTCTGCCTCCTGACATCTGACCCACGTTAACACATGGACTGAACATACACACACACACAATGGACAACCGTCAGTGTTGGGGAGTAACGGAATACATGCACCGCCGTTACGTATTTAAAATACAAAATATGAGTAACTGTATTCCGTTACAGTTACCGTTTAAAAAGGTGGTATTCAGAATACAGTTACTTTGTTGAAATAAATGGATTACACTGCGGTACTTTCCTGTTTCATATTGTCGCGGGTCAGGACTGTTTGGGTTTGTTTGACAGCTACGTTCTGTTGTTCCAGGCGGCAGCGTTACGGTTGCCATGGTTACAGGGTGACGCCCTCTCTCTCTCTCTGCGACTGTGTGTTTCCTGGGTGAGAGAGCGCCTTTTCGTTGTTGTTGTTGTTGTTGTGCTAAGCTAACAGGCAGAATGCTACAAGCATAGCTCTAAAGAATGTAGCATCATGGGCAGTGTAGTCCGTGCTGCTGGGAGAATGGACTGCCATACACGTTATGGGTCTGTGAGCGAGGAGGGAGAAAAAGGGGAGTGGAAAGGTACGAGTTGTCATCGAGGAAAAACGGGAGCTGGAAGCATGTAAATATAATAATAACCACTGCAGCCAAGAAGAGTGCCTGACGAGCCCAGTTGTAAGTAAGCTATTAAGACTCGACTGTACACCGTGTTCCTGTTTTCCTCCGAAACAATAAGTTCTGTTGGAGCAGCCTTTCAACGCCTCTCTCTGTCTCTGCTAGCAAAGTTGACCCAGACAACAAAGTAAAGCTATTTTTCGGCTACGAGCCAACAGGGACCCCGCCGTATTAGTCAGAGGTCCCTTTACTACAGTTCGGAGTCGCAGACCTTCAGTAATAGTAATAAATCACACAGCAATAGTACATTCACGTTGTTGTAAAAAGCATGATAATATATTAAGTAATCCAAAGTATTCAGAATACGTTACTGTCATTGAGTAACGTAACGGAATACGTTACAGAATACATTTTGGGGCATGTATTCTGTATTCTGTAATGGAATACATTTTAAAAGTAACTTTCCCAACACTGACAACTGTACCCTCAAACACACAATAATAACACGGACTGAACCACCACTCACAACCACTAGCACTTTATATAGCCTCTGTAGGAATTATATCTCACTTATCTTAACTGCACTACTGTATAGCTCTGTGTAAATAATCATTCTGTACATTTGATAATTTTTAACCCTACAACTGTTTACAACTTGCATAGTTCCCATTTCTGTATAGCTGTATATCTCAGATTCTGTAAAGTTATTTATTTCATATTCTGTATAGTTTTTCATATTTATATCCTGTCCATATCCTGTACATAGCTTGTACTTACTACAGCCTGTACATACTTATAGTTATAGAATATTCACAACATACTTCATACCGTGTACATTATAACATACCATAATAGACCCATTTCTGTAATATACTCACATATCTATATTATTGCTAATATATATTGTAATATATCTATATCACTAAGCACTTCTGGATGGATGCAAACTGCATTTCGTTGCCCTGTACCTGTGCATGTGCAATGACAATAAAGTTGAATTCTATTCTAATTCTATTCTAAATAGTTCAGTTATAAATAACCAGAATATTACAGAGGTGATATATATATATATATATATATATATATATATATATATATATATATATATATATATATATGTATATATATATATATATATATATATATACATATATATATATATATATATATGTATATATATATATATATATATATATACATATATATATATATATATATATATATATATATGTGTATATATATATATATATATATATATATATATATACATATATATATATATATATATATATGTATATATATATATATATATATATATAGTTACAAGCTTTACTGTGTCTGTGAAGGTTCTCAGTCATCGTAGTCAAAGGAGCTTGCAAAGAAAAGCGTCTGGACTTCTTTAAGTTGCTTGAAGACGTTTCACCTCTCATCCGAGAAGCTTCTTCAGTTCTATGGTCAAATGGTGGAGAGTCCCAGATATAAACCTAGTGGGAGTTTCCCCCCACAGAGAGACAAAAGGACCCCCTGATGATCCTCTAATCGCCTGAGCCAAGGTGTGAAACTGGGTCCCTCTGTGGGGGGTCACTCCCACTAGGTTTATATCTGGGACTCTCCACCATTTGACCTTAGAACTGAAGAAGCTTCTCGGATGAGAGGTGAAACGTCTTCAAGCAACTTAAAGAAGTCCAGACGCTTTTCTTTGCAAGCTCCTTTGACAAGCTTTACTGTGTTGCTATTTAAAGGATCAGTAACTGATTGGCACTGACCTGTCAGATGATCCCCCACGAGCTGGATGACCGTCTGTCGATGCATCAGCTCCCAGAGTCCATCAGTAGCGAGGACCAGGAACTTGTCTGCAGGTCCAACACAGTGTCGGGTGATTTCTGGCTCAGTGCTCAGATAGGGTGGGGTCAGGTAGTGCGGCGGCATCGTCCGGACCGCCTCACTGACCGCAGACAGGACGTCCGGTCGAGTTTCATAGACCCGACTCAGCATATCCGCGCTCCATTTGAAGCGGACGTCACCGAACGCCCGGAAGGGCAGCAACAGGCCCAGTAGGCGGTCGTGGCGGATCACCGTCCTCTGCTCCGCTGGGTGCTCTCCCAGAATCCTTTGCAGCTCTTCGGGATTCTGCGCATTGTGGTCATTGGTGAGGTTGATCGCAGACCAGCTTCCGTCTGCCTCCTGGACGCCCAGGACTGCCCGACTGTCCCCCAGGTTGGCCACATGTAGAACGCCGTTGGAGATGTGGACGACACAGGCTGTGCAACCAGAGAGCGCCACCCGGAGGGGGGAGGTCAGAGACAACCCCTCACCAGGGAAAGACACCTGCCTGTGGGCACAAAGAGAGGCTTAACTTGCTGAAACAGACTCACCTGCAGGTTCTGCTGAAGAAAACACAACTTTGTTCTTACCTGGGGGAGGTCAGGGACAGATGCACCTGGGCTTCTACAGACAGGTCGTAGTCAAGGCGATGGAACGCATTGACCAGAGCTGATGTCGTTCTGTTGTCATCCTGCAGCCAATCAGAGAGAACAGATAATGATGTCACCACAGGTGAACTTTCTGCTGAAACCAAAACAGGAAAATCGGTTTCTGAAAAGTCCACCTGCACCTGGTTGAGACCAGGTAAAGGCTTTGACATTCAGGCATGTTTTGGGTTTTTTTTGGACCTGCACTGTCCGTGAATGTGATTCTGTGATGTGTCAGGACACCTGGTTACCTCCTCCTCATCCTCCTCCTCGGTCTCCAGCCTCTCCTGCCAGTAGTTCCGGAGGCTATGGAAGGACGTCACCTCTCCATTGGGGTAGCTCAGGTCTTGGGGGTATTTATGCCATTCCAGCAGTGGTGTTACGGCCCGTTCCTCCTCCACCGCCCGTTCCAGCTCCGCCAGTGTCCTCAGCGGCAGCGCTGCCACGGCAATGTAGTAAAAGAGCCTCTGACTGACAGCGTGGGCGCAGGCCGGCCCTGTGTGACCGTCGAACACGCCAAACAACACGCCTCCACGGCCCGCTAGGCAGGTGGCGCTGCTCTGACGGTCCTCGCAGGGGAGGTTGGATGGCAACATGTTGCTATGAAAACCCAGAACGCCATGGGAGGCGGGGCCTCTGGGGAGGGTAAGGCTGTATTCATTGGCCTGGAAACAAACAGTCATTAAGATGTGTGACATCACCAGTTAACGCTTTCAGAGTCTGATTTTTGTCACCTTTAAGATCCGGTCGACCTGAGCGGAATTTATCTGCCCCGCCTCCTGTCCCGCCCTCAGCTTCCGGCTCCCACTGCTTGCTGAGTAATGGAGTCTGTGCAGCTCAGGTGGATGGGGAGGAGGCAAGGACAGGAAGCAGCACTGCTGCAACCTGCAGCATCCAGTATGGAAGGCGGTTCGCCCCAACATGGCATGAAGGCTGGACCTGCAGAAGGATCAGAGCATTTTGGTTTTCAGGTATCTAAAGTTTGACATCCCTACATGACCACTGGTGAAGGCCATTAGTGACTTCCTGTTCCACAGGAGGCGCCCTTGAGCTCATGCAGAATGAATGGGACTCAGTGGAGCTGTTCATGACTCTGATGGAAAGGCTCGGGACATTAGCTACTGTTCTATTCTTTGATGTTTCTACTGAAGTTTCTACTTTTTGTGCATATCAAGGATGTTAGAGCATCACCAGTCACTTTACTGCATCCTCCATGTTGATTTGGGGCATGAAGCCACCAGTGGCCTCACGATAGCTTCACATTCAACCACCACAACCAGCTGCTTCTTCTGCTGCACTTTGGCTACACTCCTGGCATCTGCCAGAGGTATCGTTTAGAAACAGGCGCCATTGAGGGACACCGACGTCCTGCCCTAACTGACCAATCAGCAGGCAGCAGAACGCTGAACTGATTCAATACAATTCTAGAAGCAGCTGGAAATCCTCAGCTCAGAGTGCCCCCTGCTGCACCACCAGCTGAACTGCGGCCAGTTTTTTGGAATAGACAGGAAGTAACAGCAGCTCTGTTCAGCAGCTTTTTCAGGTGAATTTTGGTTTTCAGAGAGTGACATCAAAGGATCAGCAGAAGAATCAGAACAGTGACCAACAAACAGATTCATTTATCACACTGAAAATAAATAAATCACTGTCCTGTGACTCTGAGGTTTGGCTCTAACCCAGAAACCAGGTTTAGTTAAACAGGATCAGCTGACGGTCAGCTGTGGTTCCGGTGGAAAGTTTTGACTAAGCACGACGCTGAAACTCACCCTGTCTGCCTGACGTCTCGTCTTCCTGATCACTCCTCCCGCAGCTGCGTCTTTGTTCCTGTGACCTTTGACCCTGCTGGTGACGCGCTCATCGATCAGTTACCTGTAAACCATCCTCTCACTTTCAGCCTGCTCAGTGTGGCACAGGCTTCATTCTTCACCATATTAAACATGCGAGAAAGCAGCCAATGTGTTTAATTACCTGAGGGGGAGGAGGCGGGGTCGCCAGCAGCTCTCAGGTCTGTCTGTGTGCAGGTGTTTTGTGCAGATCAGACACTGTTGTGCGTTTCATTCTTCATAATCGTGTCAGACAGCAGGCTGTTCCCACTGACCGTACACAAAACCTGCTCAGGTTCTCCTGTATCGGCGCACAGGTGAGTTCAGCACAGGTGAGCCAGAACATCAGCTTTAGGCTAAAGGTGAGTAAACAAGGTGTGTGTGTGTGTCTGTGTATCTGTGTGTGTGAGATTATCAGTGTGTGTCTGTTTGTGTTTATCAGTGTGTGTGTGTGTGTGTGTGTGTGTGTGTGTGAGAGATTATCAGTGTGTGTGTCTGTGTATCAGTGTGTGTCTGTGTGTGTTTATCAGTGTGTGTGTGAGTGTATCAGTGTGTGTGTGTGTGTGTTTATCTGTGTGTGTGTGTGTGTGTATCAGTGTGTGTGTGTGTTTATCAGTGTGTGTGTGTGTGTGTGTGAGATTATCAGTGTATCTGCGTGTGTCTGTGTGTGTTTATCAGTGTGTGTGTGTGTGTTTATCTGTGTGTGTGTGTGTGTCTGAGTGTGTTTATCTGTGTGTGTGCGAGATTATCAGTGTATCTGCATGTGTGTGTGTGTCTGTGTATCAGTGTGTGTCTGTGTGTGTTTATCAGTGTGTGTGTGAGTGTATCAGTGTGTCTGAGTGTGTTTATCTGTGTGTGTGCGAGATTATCAGTGTGTGTGTGAGTGTGTGTGTGTATCAGTGTGTGTATGTCTGTGTGTGTTTATCAGTGTGTCTGCGTGTGTGTGTGTCTGTTTATCAGTGTGTGTTTATCAGTGTGTATCAGTGTGTGTTTATCAGTGTGTGTCTGTGTGTGTTTATCAGTGTGTCTGCGTGTGTGTGTGTCTGTTTATCAGTGTGTGTTTATCAGTGTGTGTGTGTGTCTGTTTATCAGTGTGTGTGTGTGTGTCTGTGTATCAGTGTGTGTTTATCAGTGTGTGTTTATCAGTGTGTGTGTGTGTGTGTTTATCAGTGTGTTTGTGTGTGTGTGAGATTATCAGTGTGTTTATCAGTGTGTGTGTGTGTGTCTGTGTATCAGTGTGTGTTTATCAGTGTGTGTTTATCAGTGTGTGTGTGTGTCTGTTTATCAGTGTGTTTGTGTGTGTGTGAGATTATCAGTGTGTGTATAAGTGTGTGTGTGTATCAGTGTGTGTCTGTGTGTGTTTATCAGTGTGTCTGCGTGTGTGTGTGTGTGTCTGTTTATCAGTGTGTGTGTGTGTGTGTCTGTGTATCAGTGTGTGTGTTTATCAGTGTGTGTGTGTGTGTGTCTGTGTATCAGTGTGTGTGTATATCAGTGTGTGTATGTCTGTGTGTGTTTATCAGTGTGTCTGCGTGTGTGTGTGTGTTTATCAGTGAGTGTGTGAGATTATCAGTGTGTGTATAAGTGTGTGTGTGTCTGTGTGTGTTTATCAGTGTGTGTGTGTGTGTGTGTGTGTGTCTGTTTATCAGTGTGTGTGTGTGTGTGTGTCTGTTTATCAGTGTGTGTGTATCAGTGTGTGTGTGTGTGTGTGTGTGTCTGTGTATCAGTGTGTGTTTATCAGTGTGTGTGTGTATCAGTGTGTGTTTATCAGTGTGTGTGTGTGTGTGTGTCTGTGTATCAGTGTGTGTTTATCAGTGTGTTTGCGTGTGTGTGAGATTATCAGTGTGTGTCTGCGTGTGTGTGTGTCGGACCGTGTGCAGACCGCGTGTGGCGCAGACCAGCATCCAAACAAACCTCCACAGTTTCGGGTCTGAGGTGAGTCGGAGCTCCGGCGGCTTGATCCGCTCTTTTTTGCCTGCAGAGGGCTCACTGCAGCCGGCCGGCGCGCCGCTCCGCCCCGGGGAAGAGGCGCTGCGGAGCGGACAGTGTCGGTGTTTCCTCCGCTGCGGAGCGTATGCTAAGCTGCTAGCAGGCTAGCTGCCATGACGGGCTGTTTACAGGCTTACAGGCCGGAGCGGGGAGCCGGTATAAAGGACCTCATCGGCCGGGGAGCCTTTGGCTGGTGGCCGCACAGAGTGGCCTGTTAACGGCGTCGGGCTGCCATGAGCCGCGGGGGCGGTGCAGGTTAGCACAGTTGGTGGGACGGGAGGACCGGAGAGGATCGATACACGATTGATCTGCTGTTGCTCTGTGAAGAGGCATCTTATTACATGATGAACAAGAGGAAAAAGTCTGATCATGGTGAAGACCTGAGACAATCAGAACCTGTCCTCACCTGTCTTCCTGTGGTCCCCTATGTGTCCACATTAAAATCAGCTCTACAGCTTCCCCAGGTGTCTCACATGAGGGGGTCAGAGTGAATCTGATGGGACCCTGCTGCTCCATTCAATTCAGTTTATGTATATTACACCAAATCACAACAACAGTGGCCCCAAGGCTCTTTGTGTTGTAAGGTAAAGACACTACAATAATAGAACAGAAAAAAAGACCCCAACAATCATTTGACCCCTATGAGCAAGTTTGAAGCCTAATGTTAAAAATAGAAACGGTACTATGAGGTCATTAAGATAAGATGGGGCCTGATTATTTAAGACCTTGTATGTGAGGAGCAGGATTTTGAATTCTGGATTTAACAGGAAGCCAAAACAGGAGAAATCTGCTCTCTTTCTAGTCCCTGTCAGGACTCTTGCTGCAGCATTTTGGATCAGCTGAAGGCTTTCAGGGAGTTTTTAGGACTTCCTGATAATAATGAATTACAGTCGTCCAGCCTGGAAGGAATAAATGCATGAACTAGTTTTTCAGCGTCACTCTGAGACAGGATATTTCTAACTTTAGAGATGTTGCACAAATGGAAGAAAGCAGTCTTACATATTTGTTTAATATGTGCGTTGAAGGACATGTCCTGCTCAAAAATGACTCCAAGGTTCCTCACAGCGTTACTGGAGGCCAAGGTAATGCCATCCAGAGTAAGAGTCTGCTTAGATACCATATTTCTAAGCTTTTCAGGGCCGAGTACAATAACCTCAGTTTGATCTGAATTAAGAAGCAGAAAGTTAGCGGTCATCCAGGTCTTTATGTCTGTAAGACATTCCTGCAGTTTAACTCATTGGTGTGTGTTATCTGGCTTCATGGACAGATAGAGCTGGGTGTCATCTGCATAGCAGTGTAAATGTATGCTATGTCTTCTAATGATGCTGCCTAAGGGAAGCATGTATAATGTAAACAGAATTGGTCCTAGCACTGAACCCTGTGGAACTCCATAATTAACCTCAGTGTGTGAAGAGGACTCTCCATTTACATGCACAAACTGGAGTCTATTAGATAGATATGATACAAACCACTGCAGTGCAGTACCTGTAATACCTACAGCATGTTCTAATCGCTCTAATAGGATATTATGGTCGACAGTATCGAACGCTGCACTGAGGTCTAGCAGGACAAGCACAGAGATGAGTCCACTGTCAGAGGCCATAAGAAGATCATTTGTAACCTTCACTAAAGCTGTTTCTGTGCTGTGCTGAGCTCTGAAACCTGACTGAAACTCTTCAATGAGCCTCTGCAGATGATCTGTTAGCTGTTTGACAACTACTCTTTCAAGGATGTTTGATATAAAGGAAGGTTGGAGATTGGCCTATAATTAGCTAAGACTGCTGGGTCTAGAGATGCTTTTTGAGTAAAGGTTTAACTACAGCCAGCTTGAAGGCCTGTGGTACATAGCCGATTATTAGAGATAGGTTGATCATATTTAAGATCGAAGCATTAATTAATGGCAGGACTTCTTTGAGCAGTTTTGTAGGAATGGGGTCTAAAAGACACGTTGATGGTTTGGAGGAAGTAATTATTGAAGTTAACTCAGAAAGATCAATTGGAGAAAAAGAGTCTAACTTAACATCAATGGTACTAAGAGTAGCTGTAGATAATATTACATCTGTGGGATGATTATGAGTCTTTTTTTCTCTCTAATGCCTAAAATGTTATTCATGAAGTCATTACTAGTTAACATTAAACAGTCCTGGAATTAAATCCTTAATCTAGTTACAGCACTTTCAGAAAGACACCTGCTGTGTTCAAATTTATTCCTCACTGCTGTGTGATCAATTATTGTAAACTCTACCTGTGTGGGTGGGCCCAGGACTGAGGAGAATCATCTCAGGTGTTCCTGGTGTGTTTTTCCTTTTCCTCCGTGGTTTTTATTCTGCACCTTCATGAAGGTAAAGTTTCACATCTGAATCTCCTGTCTGTGGTTCCAGCCGTGGTCGTGGCGATGAGCAGTAACGAGTGTTTTGGTTGCGGCCGCTCAGGCCACTGGGTGAAGAACTGTCCGAGTGGCGGCCGAGGGCGAGGGAAAGGACGCAGCAGAGGCAAAGGTGACACCCATCATCAAACCTCCATGAGTTTATTTTAAAGTTTATTAAAAAGCCTGTAGTTTTTACAGATGTCGCCATGGAGACGTGGAAACCTGTTTCCATTTCCAGCTTCTGCATTGGTGCTGTTATTGTGAACAGCTGACTATGTGACACACCCGGCGGTTCACCCCTGTCGTGTCGTTGCAGACCTGTTCTGTTACCGATGTGGCGAACTTGGGCACGTGGCCAGAGACTGCGAGCGCACAGAGGACGGTGAGGACACACGCTTACAGATCACAACAGTTTAAAGACAGGTGAGCACAGGTGTGATCTTTCCTGCAGCCTGCTACAACTGCGGCAGAGGAGGTCACATCTCCAGAGACTGCAAGGAGCCCAAGAAGGAGCGCGAGCAGCTGTGCTATAACTGCGGCAAGGCCGGTCACATGGCGCGCGATTGTAACCACGCCCACGAGCAAAAGTGCTACTCCTGCGGCAGCTTCGGACACATCCAGAAGTGCTGTGAGAAGGTCAAGTGCTACAGGTAAACTAATACTAAAGCTGAGCCTACAAACACAGGTGAACGGTCCAGCGTAACCTGTCCGTGTGCTCTGCAGGTGCGGGGAGATCGGCCATGTTGCGGTGCACTGCAGCAAGGCGTCCGAGTTGAACTGCTATAACTGTGGGAAGTCAGGTCACCTGGCGAAAGAGTGCACCATTGAAGCCACCCCCTAGCTGGCCTCTGACCCCTGACCCTACGCTCCCAAACCTCTTCTTTTATTCTCTGTTCGTGCCCTCTGATCCTCCTCTTGTCATTGGTCTAGAGGCCTGTCGGTCAGCCTCGTAACAGCCAGTCAGAGCAGACGGAGGGAGGAGGAGGGGGCGGGCTACAAAACCCATTTGTTCTTCTGTGTTTTAGTTTGGTAGCTGTGTTACGATGTACAGAGCTTTTTTAGACCTGAGAGAGTGATGTATGAAGGCCAAATTAGGCCCCTCCCCTCTGCCCTTTGGGTGGGGCTAACAGAGCCATGGAAGTTTGTATCTTGCCAACTTCATTTTTGTTTTTGGACCATATAAAATGATTGTCCCCACCTCCAGCAATCACCCAATAATATCGCAGGATGAACGAGCCAATCAGGACAGGTCGCAGCAGATGTTTTACAGGTGCGTTTTTGTGCAGGTTGAGGAATCGTACGCCAAGAAAAAAAGCCGCAGGAAGTCTGGACAAAACCCCCAGAAAAATCTTATTTTTGTACATTTTACCTGTGAGCTGTTGTAAAGGTGTATGTTCTACCTGACAATAAAAAGGTAAGAAGGATGAGGGCGGAGCCTGCGGTGGCTGTCTTATTTCTTCAGACAGGCACCACTGACCCACAGGAGACGAACCGACCAATCAGATCAGAGGAAACGAGCTCCAGAGCTCACCTGAAAGCCTCATGGTTTAATTAACATCTGCAGCAGCTGGACAGAGCGATCCCTGACGACCTGCTCAGTTCCTCGCTGTCAGACACCTCCAGAATCTCCTCCTCTCATCATCATAATAATAATGGATTACATTTAAATAGCGCTTTTACAATGCCACTATTCATTCACTCTCACAGTCACACACTGGTGGAGGCAGCTACGGTTGTAGCCACAGCTGCCCTGGGGCAGACTGACAGAAGTGAGGCTGCCGTATCACGCCATCGGCCCCTCTGGCCATCACCAGTAGGCGAAGTGTCCTGCCCAAGGACACAATGACCGAGACTGTCCGAGCCGGGGTTCGAACCAGTACAAGACAAACTGCCAACTCTTGAGCCACGATCGCCCCAGTGTAGTAACAGTCATCATTGTTACTACTCTGATTACATCGAATGAACGACTGACTCAGTTTTATTAAGGACACAGGAAGTTTGATCTGCGTACAGTGAAAGAATAAAGTCGCTGTGGAAATAAAACATAAATAAACACAATGAATCTTTAAAAGTTCAATACAGGTCGTACATGAACATGTCATTCACTGCTGATGTACAACAATACATCCCAGCGTTAACCTCTGACCTCTGTGGTGTTCATGATCAGACTTCTCACTTACCTGGGCCAGGGGTGTCAAACTCGTGGCCACTTGTGGCCCATGTCACCCCTACTTATATAGGCAAGGCAAGGCAAGTTTATTTGTATAGCACAATTCAACAACAAGGTGATTCAAAGTGCTTTACAGAGACATTAGAAACAAGAACAAATAAAAAGCATGATTTAAAATTGATTAAAACAAGCAAACAAACAAACTAATTAACAAACAAACAAAACAGTATATAAAATCAAAACAGATAAAATCAGATATATTATATATTGATATGAGGAAATCTAATGTAATTCTTCTTAGGCAGAATTTGTTTGTTGTTGAGCTAAATGTTAAAATAAGTTCTTTCTGAGCAGAGAGCACAAACATGCTGAGGCTGTGCAGAGTCACACTGCAGTTGTTACATACCAACACACTGATGGCAGCAGTGCTCTGACGTGTGTGCAGACAGAGGACCAGTGTGTTTGTTTGCTCGTTCAGTGAAAGGCTTCAGTTTTGTCTTCTTATACAATGTTTGACATTTAAAACAACAAACAAAACATTTTAGGAAATATTTGTTGGCGTTTGTGGCCGTCCAATCAGATCTCACACAGCTCATATAAGTTTGAGAGTTCAGCGTGCACGTCCGTCATACAGCAGATGAATATTAATGTTCTACGCTTTCACATTAACTATTTTATTTCCTACATTTGTGTGTACATTTTTATTTTATCTTACATGTCGTTGTAGGCGGGCCGCTCGTCCTGCAGGGGGCAGTAGTGCAGACATAAAACCGGATGCAGTGGGGGAGCCGGTGACGTGTTTCCTGTTAGTGTGCGTGCTGTGTTCGTGTGTGTTTGGATGGTTTCTGCTCGGTTGTTGGATTAACGGCTAAACTCCGCAGCAGACATGGTGAGAATCAGCATTTTAATCTGTTGTGTTCACTGACGTCACAGCCGTGTGCACGTTAATCAATATTCATTATTAATCAGTGATCAGGAAGCGCTCAGCGGCTCTGTGAGGAGCCGCTCCTCCGACTCCAAACCGTGTTAAAACACTCTGAGTTAAAAATAACAGATTTTTGAATGGAGTCTGGTGGAGCAGCTGAAACATGGAGAAGACTGAGCAACCAAAGCAGACCGTGATCACCTGGTGTATCGATCAGGTGGCTGTATTGAACATTAATGCTCACGTCACCTACCGCCTACTGGTGATGGCCAGAGGGGCCGATGGTGCGATATGGCAGCCTCGCTTCTGTCAGTCTGCCCCAGGGCAGCTGTGGCTACACCTGTAGCTGCCTCCACCAGTGTGTGAATTCAAATTCAAATTTTATTTATCACGTACACAGTCATACACAGTACGATATGCAGTGAAATGCTTAGACAACTGCTCGTGACCTAAAGAAAACAAAAAAGGAAAAGGCTATGAATAAGATAGGAAATAAATATGAAAAATTAAAAAGGGTAAATTTAACTAGGAAGGAATAAAATATAAATTAAGGTTAAAAATGAAATAACTGTACAACACAAATTAGAATGAAGGGTAAATTTAACTGGGAAAGAATAAGATAAAATATATAAATTAAAGTTGAAAATAAAATAACTGTACAACAAAATACACAATATAGAACTATATAAGAATGTATGAAGAAATATAAATAAATATATACACAATAACAGCAGCTGTGCAAGTATTAACTGGAATGAAGAATGTAGTGACCAGTGTTGTGCGATCCACATTATGTCTTGTGCAGTGCAAATATGCTTAAAGTGATTTAAGTGATGAAGTGAAACAATGTCCAGAAAGTCCAGTGTGTGTGTAAGAACCATATGTGTGGGTCAGTACTGTGTGGTGGTGTGATTGAGAGACCGTATCGCCTGCAGGAAGAAGCTCCTCCTCAGTCTCTCTGTGTTGGTCTTCAGGGAGCGGAATCGCTTTCCTGACCTCAACAGAGAGAACAGTCTGTTGTTGGGATGGCTGAGGTCCTTCACGATCTTCCTGGCCTTGGTCCGGCACCGCCTGCTGTAGATTGAGTGCAGGTCAGGGAGCTCGGAGCGGATGGTGCGCTCAGCTGACCGCACAACCCTCTGTAGAGCTCGTCTGTCCTGCATGGTGCTGTTCCCGAACCAGGTTAAGATGTTTCCCGCCAGGATGCTCTCTATGGTGCACGAGTAAAAGTTCCTGAGCACCTTGGAGGGCAGTTGGAAGTCTCTCAAGCGTCTGAGGTGGTAGAGACGCTGACGGGCCTTTTTCACCACGGTGTTGATGTGACAGGACCATGACAGGTCCTGCGTGATGTGAACTCCGAGGTATTTGAAGCTGTCCACTCTCTCCACTGGGCACTCGTTGATGATGGGGGTCTGGTAGTTCCTCTCCTGCTTAGTGCTGAAGTCCACTATCAGCTCCTTTGTCTAACTGACGTTTAGAAGGAGGTTGTTCCTCTGGCACCAGTTCTCCAGATTCCTAATCTCCTTCAGGTAGGCCGTCTCGTTGTTATCAGAGATCAGGCCCACCACGACGGTGTCGTCAGCAAACTTGATGATGGTGGTGGAGCTGGTAGTGGCCACACAGTCATATGTGTACAAAGAGTACAGCAGGGGGCTCAGAACACATCCCTGGGGGGCTCCAGTGCTGAGAGTGGTGGAGGCTGAGACATGTCCGCCCATCCTTACTGCCTGTGGTCTGCCAGTTAGGAAGTTGGAGATCCACTGACACATAGATGAGCTGAGTCCCAGATGCTCCAGCTTGGTGGTGAGTGTGGAGGGAATTATGGTGTTAAATGCAGAGCTGTAGTCTATGAAGAGCATTTTAACATAATTCCCCCTTCTAGTGTCCAAGTGAGTGAGTGATGTGTGGAGGAGATGAGAGATGGCATCGTCTGTGGAACGATTTGGACGGTAAGCGAACTGTAGTGGGTCCAGTGTGTCTGGTAGTGAAGAAATGATGAAGTCTCTGACCAGGCGTTCAAAGCACTTCATCACTACTGAGGTGAGGGCTACAGGGCGATAGTCATTGAGAGAAGCAGGGTGGGGTTTCTTCGGGACAGGAACAATGATGGACTCTTTGAAGCATGTGGGGATCACCGACTGAGATAAAGAGATGTTGAATATCTCAGTGAACACAGGAGCTAGCTGGTATGCGCAGTCTCTTAGGATACGACCTGGGATGCCGTCTGGTCCTGCTGCTTTCCTGGTGTTCACTCTCTTGAAGGCTCTCCTTACTTCATGCTCGGAGATGACGAGCACATTTCCGGTGCTGGCAGTATCTTCCTGTCTGCAGCCGTTAGCGCCGCTAACACTAGCATTGTTGGAGTCCTTAGCTGCAGCCTCGAAGCGAGCATAGAAAGTGTTCAGCTCGTCTGCCAGAGTCACGGCCGCGTTCGTCATACCGGTTGTTGGTGCTTTATAGTCCGTTATTGTCCTTAGTCCCCGCCACAGGCTCCTAGAGTCACTCTGTTGGAGTTGTGACTCTAGTTTCCTCCCGTAGCGCTGCTTCGCCTCTTTCACCGCCCTCCGCACGTTATATGACGCGGCTTTGTACGGGTCCATGTCCCCCGTCGTGAGTCCCGTGTTGTAGGCAGCGGTGCGGGATCTCAGAGTGTCGCGGATGGTTTTATCCACCCACGGCTTCTGGTTAGGAAACGTTGTGATAGTCTTTGTCTCCACGGTATCATCCGCTAGTTTCCCGATGAATCCCACAACCGCTTCCGTAAACTTGTTGACATCATCGGAGCTGTTTCTGAACAGGCCCCAGTCTGCGTCATCGAGTGCGTCCTGTAACGCGGCCACCGATTGATCCGTCCAGCGCGCGACTTTCCTCTGAACTGGAACTTCCTGTTTCAGCCTTTGTTTGTATTTTGGCATGAGGAAGATGGCGGCGTGATCAGATTTGCCAAAAGGAGGGCGGGATTGTGCCTTGTAGCCGTCCTTGACCGTAGTGTAGCAGTGGTCCAGTGTCCTTTCACCCCTGGTGGGGCAGGTGATGTGTTGATAAAAGTTCGGCGCTGCGCGTTTGAGGTTGGCGCTATTAAAGTCCCCCGTCACAATAAGCGCAGCGTCCCGGTGTTGTGTCTGGTGCTGTGTGAGTGCCTCATGCAGCTCGCATAAGGCGGTGACCGTGTCCGCTTGTGGTGGAATATAAACGGCACTTATAATGACCGATGTAAATTCCCGAGGTAGATAAAAATGACGGCACATGATGGACAGTAGTTCCAGATTTGGTGTGCAGGAGCGTGTGAGAGGAACAACGTTCGCACTGTTGCACCAGTTGTTGTTCACCATTAAACACACGCCGCCTCCCCTTGACTTCCCCGAGTCCCGTGTCCTGTCCATGCGGTGAACCGAGAAGAACTCGGCCGGCTGGATGGCGTGGTCCGGCACCGCTGGGTTCAGCCATGTCTCGGTGAAGCAGAGGAGATTGCAGTCCCGAATGTCTCTCTGGAACTTTATCCTGGCCCTGAGGTCATCAAGCTTGTTCTCCAGTGACTGGACGTTGGCGAGCAGGATGCTAGGCAGTAGAGGTGGGAATCACCATACATCCCACGATACGATATTATCACAATATTTAACTCATGATACGATATTATTGCAATTTTTAAAAATATTTTGCGATATTCAGATTCTGTACATAAAGGTAAACGTTATCAATATTCATTTTATCTAATATCAAAGTCTCGCACTCAGTCTTTCTCTTATTTCAGTTTTATTGTTGACAAACTGAACGGTTTGTATTACAGTCTAGTCCAACTGAACTGAATGCAACCATCTGGTACAATTACAGCTATTTATAAAAACTATGCAGCCCATTCAGCAACTGAAGAATTTGAAAGTAAATTAAAACAAAATATAATTTTACATTAAATAAAAAAGTTTTAAACTTCATTAAAATAAAACATGTCTTAAATTAAAATAAGTAAACTGCCAAAAAAAAGTTAAACACATTTGGACAGTGTCAGGATTCTTGCTCAGAAAAAGGAACTGATCAACATGCTCTGAAGTCAGAGTTCCAGTCCACAAAAACTTTTTTTGTAACAAAATATCGATTTCTGCTGTCCCTGTATCGATACATTATTAGCAAACAAAATATCACGATACTACACAGTATCGATTTTTTTCCCCCACCCCTACTAGGCAGAGGTGTGCACGAGCTCTCAGCCTGTTCCTGACGCCGGCTCGCTTCCCTCTAGGCCGCCGCCGCTTCCCTTTGTTCTCCCTCAAGATCTCACTGAATGTGAATGTGAGAGTGAATGAATAGTGGAATTGTAAAGTGCTATATAAATGCAATCCATTATCAGCTTGATTAAACTGCTGATTTTAATGGAGTCTGGCGGCAGTCTGGGTCTCAGCTCTTGCCCAGGTGTCAACTTTACCTGGATAACACCTCCAGGCCCAGCTGCAGGCCAACAAGGAGAGGTTCAGAGGAGGTGCTTGGTGACCTCACGTGCTATTGGTTACCATGAAATTACCTCCTCTTTGAGCTCCACATGTTTCCAGATGTTTCTCACTCCGATCTTCTCTCTGTGCAGGCGAGGAACGCCGAGAAGGCCATGTAAGTACTTCCTGTCAGAGATGTGCTGTATGACCCCCCCCCCCACACACACACACACACACACACACCTGTCCTCCTCTTTCTGTGGTCCTCCTCCACCTGACCACCTCTTCCTGTCCTCCTCTTCCTCTTCCTGTTGTCCTCCTCTTCCTCTTCCTGTTGTCCTCCCCTTCCTCTTCCTGCTGTCCTCCTCCTCCTCTTCCTGCTGTCCTCCTCCTCCTCTTCCTGCTGTCCTCCTGTTGTCCTCCTCCTCCACCTGTCCTCCTCCTCCACCTGTCCTCCTCTTCCTCTTCCTGTTGTCCTCCACCTGTCCTCCTCTTCCTGTTGTCCTCCTCTTCCTCTTCCTGTTGTCCTCCACCTGTCCTTCTCTACCTGCTGTCTTCCTCTTCCTGCTGTCCTCCTCCACCTGACCTCCTCCTCCTGTCCTCCTCTTCCTCTTGTCCTCCTCCTCCACCTGTCCTCCTCCTCCACCTGTCCTCCTCTTCCTGCTGTCCTCCTCCACCTGTCCTCCTCATTGGGTAAATGTGTCCCTCTGCTTTGTCTGTCAGGACGGCCCTGGCTCGGTTCAGGCAGGCTCAGCTGGAGGAAGGAAAAGTCAAGGTGAGTTTCGAGATCCAAAACGTTTATCGTCATGTGTACAAAGAAAAGCATTTCTCTGTACAATGAAATTCTTTCTCTGCTGTCCACACACAGATGCCGGTTAATATCTGCAAATAGAACTAGAACAAATAAAATACATGTGCAAAAATTATTATTACTGTTAAAATAGGTCAGCTGTTCAAGAGTCTGATAGCTGTGGGGAAGGAGTTGTTGATGTTCTGGATTTCGCACTTCTAAACCTTGGTCCTAAGCAGAAGTTTGAGGAGTCCGTGTTGGGGGTGTGTGGGGTCTTTGAGGATGGAGGCAGCTCTCTTCTGGACTCTGTGATGGTAGATGCTCTGCAGAGAGGGCAGCGGGGTCCTGATGATCTTCTCCGCAATTGTTATCACTCTGCAGGCGGTTGCGGTCTATAGCAGTAGTGCTGCCGTCAGATAAACACCTGTCTGCCTGATCTCTCATCTGTAGGAAAGAAGACCCTTTCTGGCCTCAGAGTGCAGTGAACTTCCTAAAGCTGAAAAATGGAGACGACAGGTAGTCACACTGCAGCACTAGTATCAGTAGTGGTGATGGTACCTGCAGTCAGGTGTACTGAGTGTGTCCTGTGTGCCTGTTTCAGATTATCAGTGAAATCTCAAAGAAAGTCGCACAGATCCAGAACGGTGAGTCCAAGTCTCTTCCTCACTTGTCCCACTCCCCTTCTCTCACCTGTGCCTCACCTGTGTCTCTCCGTGGCTCAACAGTTGGGAGTTCGTCTTGCAATCGGAAGGTTGCCGGTTCGAGCCCCGACTCGGTCGTTGTGTCCTTGGGCGAGACACTTCACCCGTTGCCTACTGGTGGTGGTCAGAGGGCCGGGTGGTGCCAGTGTCCGGCAGCCTCGTCTCTGTCAGTGCGCCCCAGGGTGGCTGTGGCTACAATGTAGCTTGTGTGTAAAGTGCTTTGGGGTCCTTAGGGACTAGTAAAGCGCTATACAAATTAGAGATGGCACGATACCACTTTTTTATGTCCGATACCGATACCGATATCATAAATTTGGATATCTGCCGATACCGATATGAATCCGATATAGTGTTTTTTAAATATCTTGCTGCATTTTGTATAAGTTCATACTCAAGTTTAAAACAACAACTACACTAAAGCTATTCTGTTATACCTGTATGCAAAAAAAATAATTTCATAGTTCAGCAATACTGATCAATCTAATAAACTTAAACCTACACCATCCTCCCTATTCTGGTATTTTAAAGAGTACTTAGCATAAATATTAAGCAACCTAACTAATAGGGTTCCAACTCCCAGCAACAACAAAAATAAATAAATAAAAAATAGGGAACCACCCCTCACGCTCCACCTCATGATGCTTAATCAACGTAATCAACCTTAATTTGATGCAGTGTGAAAAAAAATGCACAGAAATCAATTATTTTTCAAGAAATATTAAATAGATTCAACATCTTTCTTCAACAAAATTGCAGACTGCACAGATGGTACCGTCCCAAAGGAAAAAGTACTATAGCTTACTAGGGTATATATTAGACTTAATAGTTACTATATACAGTAATGGACTTCTATTCATTTTACATCAGATTAAAACTTTGGGTGTAAGATTCAGATAAATATTAAATGATTAAAAGCTAGACATTTTAAATGAGAATAAGAAAGAAAAGTATGTCTTTGTGCCCCCTTTTCCAGTTAATGCCCTATCGGCCCCCCTGGCTAAACTTTGCTAGATCCGCCCCTGCACAGTTACCAGCCGTCAGCTACGTAGAAAAAGATCCTCGAGTAGAAAGTAATATTAAATAAATTCTAACAACAGCTGATCAAGCTTAAACGTGCTGCTGTTGTTCAGCCGCTGGTTTCCTCTTTCTGGTGCAAAGTGGGCCAAAAGCAAACAAGAGACACTGACTCGCGACAGAAAAGCCGATCAGCTGATCATTGATCAGTTTCATGATTGAAGTAGCAGCCGGAGAGGCAGTCGCTCATTAAGCTTAACGCAGGAATGCTTTACAAACATTCAGAGATGGACTTACACACTTGCTTTACTTCTCTCGGGGATAACTTTGTCGGAGATGAAATGCCGGGTTGCTAGCGAAGCTCCACATGCTATCCAGACCACAGACAGGTCCCGCATGCCACAGCCGCTCTATCACGTGATGCATACTGCTCCAACGTGCTAACCTGAGGTGAGTTACGGAGTGTTGCAAGTTTTGTGAGGTGCTTTCGTGATATTTAATGGATCGGATTACATTTTTTATTTTTCTCCGATATCCGATCCAGTAATTTAGGTCAGTATCGGACCGATACCGATACGTAATATCGGATCGGTCCATCTCTAATACAAATACAGACCATTTACCTGTGCCTCACCTGTGCCTCACCTGTGCAGCTGGTCTGGGTGAGTTCAGGATTCGGGATCTGAACGATGAGATCAACAAGCTGCTGAGAGAGAAAGGTCACTGGGAGGTCCGCATCAAAGAGCTCGGAGGACCCGACTATGCAGTAAGAGACATACACAGGAGTTCACGTTTAATCTGAGCCATCAAAGGGTCAGATTAATAGAACTGTTACCATAGTAACCACTGATTTAAAGCCTGCTGTGATGAGTCACGTGACCCTGAATGTTGTAATCTGTGTAACATCGTGCTGCGAGACTTTCATCAAATCCTGACTTGATATTGATAATCTTGATTTATTATCAGTAATCATGGCAAGTTATTGAAAATTCCAATTTATTTATCAATCGGCGCAATCGAAGCAGCTGACCGCGTGTTTGTGTCGCAGCGCATTGGGCCAAGGATGTTGGACCACGAGGGAAAGGAGGTGCCTGGAAACCGCGGCTATAAATACTTTGGAGCTGCCAGAGACCTGCCGGGAGTCCGGGAGCTGTTCGAGAAGGAGCGTACGTATTTGCATCACTTCCTGTTTGATGTCACACTGTCACACCATCGGTCCTCACCAAGTATGTAATCTCCCAGCTGCCCCAGCGCCGAGGAAGACAAGGGGGGAGCTGATGAAGGATGTGGATGCAGAGTATTACGGCTACAGAGACGAAGACGACGGCGTCCTTCTTCCTCTGGAGGCGCAGTACGAGAAACAAGGTTCATAATCCCCAGATTATAAAATAATCCAGAGAATATGTGAAAATCCTGGATGATGGAATTATTGGATTATAGTTCAGCAGATTTGAAGCGTCTGTTCATGCGTGTGACACTTCAGGTAACCTCGTGTGTGTGTGTGTGTGTGTGTGTGTGTAGCTGTGCTGGAGGCGGTCCACAGGTGGAAAACAGAGAGAGAGTCTCGAGTGTCTGGAGAGAAACAGCAGGAGGAGGAAGAGGAGGAGAGCATCTACACCGTCTACAACGAAGAGGTGAACTGTCTCTTTACCTGCTCAGCCAATCAGCTTCTGTCAGGTGACCTCGGCACACCTGAGAGCGGTTCACTCGTAGAAACACACCGTCTGGTGTGAACGTGCAACTCTGACATGTAATCCAGATAAAATGATCTGGGTAATCCAGATCACTTTTGTCCTGGTCAGTAAGAACTGAATAGGATCACTTTAATCCGGGTACAGGTTTAAGGTTATCAGTACTTGTAGTGTGCTGAGATCGTTACGAAATACGATAAATTTGATGTTAACAGCTGGATTATTGCATTAGCCATGTTTACCTCGTCTGCTTTATCGTGATACGAGGACGAGCTGAAGACACTGAAACATTTTTCAAACGTTGAGGTAGACGTCATCCAGGTGAGGAAGTCCCAGAAGGTCGACCCTGTTCATCGGTTTCAGTGAAACATTTCAGTGTCAGCTGGTCTTCGATCGATAGTTACAACAATTTGCATATCAATGATGATGAAACTGACCTCACAGCCCATTGTTAGTCAGTGCTGCTTGTTCATAGGGTCGGAAACCTGCAGTCAGCTGAGACTGAAGAAGTCACCTGATGACGATGTTTCACTGAAGATGTGCAGCTGAACAGAGTCAGCCTTCTGGGTCTGACAGACGGGGTTCACGTGATTTTTATTTCATTTTATTTAACATTCAATCCAGTGACCCAACGTCAACAACATGTGGGTTATTTACTGAAACATGGTGGACATTTCGAATCATCCTTAAATCATCCAAGTTAAATAAGTTTAGAGAAGAGAAAAATAAAGACTAATTTACTGACACACACAGATGTGCTTGAATATGAACAATCTTTTTTTATTTCTGCAGCCTGATGACCAGGAGGAGCAGGAGGAGCAGGAGGGAGAGGATGGAGGACTCGCCTTCATCGCACACGTACCTGTTCCATCTCAGAAAGAGGTGAGACACACAAACACGCTTGCCTGCAACGTGAGGACCCTCACTGCCAAGGATGACGCCTGATTCTAACCAGAGCCTTGAAAGCAGCTCTGACTGTGTCCGCTTCATTTAGATCTCCAACCTACATAGAGCCAACAACGTGGCCTACCTGAGTGGGCGTCACCTTTGGCACACCTGTGCAGGCGGTGTTATCTTTACATTTCCCAGGAGGTGCAGGTCAGCCTACCGTGCAGGGTTTCAGGAGAGTTTGGTCTGTTCAATTTACTTTTATTTACACAGCGCCAAATCACAACAACAGTCGCCTCAAGGCGCTTTATACTGTAAGGTCGACCCTGCAATAACACATACAGAGAAAAACCCAACAATCATATGACCCCCTATGAGCAGCACTTTGGCGACAGTGGGAAGGAAAAACTCCCTTTTAACAGGAAGAAACCTCCCACAGAACCAGGCTCAGGGAGGGGCGGGGCCATCTGCTGTGAGAGAAGGAGGACATGATAAAGACACGGGTCGTGCCCAAATTCATGGGCTGCATCCTCCTGAGGACGGGTTTGTAGACCAATTACATCACAGCGACGCGCCGAAGGCTGTCCAAATTCGTAGACTCCTCCGAATGCAGCCGACAAATGCGTCCTGCTTTTTCCCGAATTTGAAGGACGGGTCGGGTGTGTCCTTCGTGGCCCACCATATCCAAGAATTCAAACCAGCCAAACTCCAGTTTCCAGCAATGGCGGCCGCTGCTAAGTTTTTAAATTACTCTTACTAATCTTTCTGGGTCACAAAATAAACTTTTAACATATTGTCAGGCGAGAAAGTAGCTGTGTAAACATCAAATATCTGCTCGGTTTATCAAGATATCGCATATTTGCAAAAGTGCTTCGACGTTTTCAGAGACGTCTGCTCCCCACCAGCTCGACAGCTAGCCGGGAGCTCGAGGGTTACTGATGCGGCCGAGAACAGCACAACTCCCGGCACATCATTTTCAGATCACCGCGGACTTTCGCTGCTCGGGTTAAATGTAATATATAAGTCACTTAGACAACCTAAAAATGTTATTGTTGGGCTTTTTTCAGTGTTTTGTTTGTTCGTGAGTAAATCAGTTTGGCTGAGATTAAAGTTCTTAGATTAGATTAGATAAAGTAAAACTTTATTAATCCCCCGGGTGGTTTTCACACAGCTGAATAAACGTCAAACAGAAAACTGATTAAACAGACGTGTGAGGCAGTCGAGAATTTCCGCCAGTGTCCTGTTATATTTTAGACAGCAAGGAGCAGACGGCCGAGTTTATTAAACTCCACCGAGACAGCGGCGACGCAGATCTGAAGGCAAGACCGTCCAATTTCACTGCCGTTTACTTCCGGCCTACCCGACCTTCTGAGGACCCGGCCCACGTAGACCGCCAAGGCTGGGTCCTCAGGAGGATGCAGCCCATGAATTTGGACACGACCATGCTGTGGAAGAGAGACAGAGATTAATAACGGATATGATTCAGTAGAGAGGTCTGTTAACACATAGCGAGTGAAGAAGAAACACCCAGTGCATCATGGGAATCCTCCAGAATGGTCTAGTGATGAAGTACCTGTGGTACGTAGTTCAGGAGTAACCTCCCTGTCTGTCTGTCTCTCAGGTGGAGGAGGCTTTGGTCAGGAGGAAGAAGATGGAGTTGCTGCAGCGTTACGCCAGCGAGACTCTTCAGGCTCAGAGTCAGGAGGCCCGAGCTCTACTGGGGCTCTGACCCATCTGTCTGCTGCTGTAAATACAGGCGTGTTTTTTACCTTTTCTTAATAAAAACTTTCTGCTCTTCAGTTTCTTCTCGTCTACTTTTCTTGCTTATAGTGAACCTCAGGTCTGCCCCCTGCTGGACAGTGAAGTGAACAAATTTCATTGAGGGGAAAGAAATGTTGACTTTTAAGAGAATATCGGCACCAAACCACAGCAGCAGTCTCCTCCGGGCGCTTTTAACGTAGAGACTCGACAGCAATTTAGTGCAACTGATCTCAAAACTGGGAAAAAGAATCACAAACGTCATGATTTTTAGGAAAAAGTTCATTGTGACAGACTGGCGTGCATCCTCTCACCTGTGACAGCTAAAATAGGCTCCACCCCCCATGACCGTGACATGGATAAGCAGAAGAAAATGGCTGGAACATGTTTGTGCAGCTAAATTTGTTTTATTCTTTTGTTTTGTTTTGTTTTTACACGTTTTCATTTCCTTTCCAGCTGGATATCACAAAGGTTTTCCATCGCTATGGTAACGATGCTCTGCTTCTTCTTCTGTGTTGGCCCTCATATTCACACTACCTTTAACCTCAGCAGCAGCAGGGGTCAAAGGTTCATCAGCAGTACCTCGCTGTACTGTCAACACTGAGGTTACTGCAGTACTTCAGTCTGTGTCATCATGTGGCTTCAATCTGCCTGTTGATTGGTGGCAGCATTCTGCAGCATGTGGCTGATTAATGACCTGACGCTTCATGTGATGTCATGTGAGGAGGAAACGGCTGTGTGTGTGTGTGTGTGTGTGTGTGTGTGTGTGTGTGTGTGTGTGTGTGTGTGTGTGTGTGTGTGTGTGTGTGTGTGTGTGTGTGTGTGTGTGTGAGTGCGCGTGCGTCTGCTTCAGCGTCCTTATCTCCAGTGAACCAATCGTGACCCTGAACCTCAACTTGAAGCTGAACCTGAGGTGCTGTTGGATCCAGGTGACTCCTCCCACCTGTACAGGTACAGTTTACACTTCATTTATAGATCACATGTCTGAGACTTAAAGCTGAGTGTTTAGCTCAGGTAACAGGATCTATTTTTCAATTCCTGTTATCAGCTTAATATAGGAGCTAATCAACTAATGACCAAACTAACATGACCAGGTTATCTCGAGGCCACGCCTTCTTCTCCTCCACAGGTAACCCATCCCTCATCTCTGTCTGTGTCACAGGAAAATACCGTACCGTCAGCTGAGCAGAAGCTTTTTTTGTGGTGACAACGCAAGTGTGCTGCATCAGGCTCCTCCCACTGGTGACATCGCAGCTGTGTGGATATAAAGAGCGATGAGCGGCAGAGGGACCTGCGCGTCATGTGGTGTCGAGGTTTCCTGCAGCAGACGGTCAGACATGTTTCCAGCAGGCAGGTCAGTGTGTGTGTTATGACATCCTATGAACCCAGACTGATAACTATTGATAATCTATTGATCGTGTCTTACTGTTTGTCGGACAACAGCAGGCTTCTTCACATGATGGAGGAAAAGTGAATAACTTGTCTTTCTCTCTCGTACCTGTCCGTCAGGCGGGCGTCATCTTCGATGTGGATGGCGTCCTGGTGCGTGGGTCCGCCGTGATCCCAGCTGCTCGGCGAGCTTTCAGGAAGCTCCTGGACAGTAACAACAACTTCCTTTTTCCCACTGTCTTCGTCACCAATGCAGGAAGCTGCCAGAGACACCACAAAGCCCAGCAGCTGTCTCACCTGCTGGACGTCCAGGTAGGAGGCTGCAGAACTTCCTGTTTTGATTCCAGCTGTGTAGGCGCCGTTTATCGATCGATTATTTAAGCTTTTTTGGACTCTTACGTATAATTTAACACAGTCAGCCTGTTTCCTCACCTCTCAGTGAGCCTCCTCCCTACCTGTGTGTGTGTGTGTCTCAGGTGATTCTGGTAAAGTTAATCTGTGCTCACCGTGTTCTCGCTGTGGAAGCTGTGACACGGCTGCATAAACACACTGAGGGCTTCTCCGTGTTCACGGGACTCTGTTGGGCTTTAATGTCATTAATTTATAACTTTAAGAGGTCCCATGACTCTAAATTCAACTCAGGAGGTGATGAAGAGGAGAGGAGGAAGATAGCCCTAACATCACATGACTGTCACATGGTGCGAGGGGTTGGCTCTGGTTGGTAGAGCTGCTGATACAAGTACCGATACTTTTACTCTTTAAAGGCAGCTGATGCAGGAGAGCAGAATCATCTATCTGCTAATTCTGAACACTTTTTACTGACCATTAAATTACTGTGACTTTGACTTTACACAGTAATGAGTTAACACAATAAAACACACCTTTCAGCTCTTATTTTGAAGAGCTGGATGTAACTGTTCCTGTCTCTGAGCAGCTCAGCTGACCCGTGTCACGACTCATGTGTGTTATTCTTGTTGTGAATGTTATGAATTTAACACCTTTAACCTCCGTTACAAATGAGCCCGTGTGGCTCAACACTGTGTAACATGATGTCAGACAGTGACATTTATTCAAATTAGTTCATTGTTTTGCCATGAACATTTTTAAGGCTGTTAGTGTTCACGTGCTAACATTAATGCGATTAACATTCATGTGGATCGCAGAACGGACAGACTTTGGATAAACTGACAGAGACATTTCAGGGACTTCGAGTCATTCTGCGCTCCAGATGGGTTACTTGTGTTAAAAATTTTAATTGCATTATGTTAACATTGACAGCCCTAAAATGTTTTAATTCATTGTGTTGTTGCTCATATCTGTGCTGTGATTGGACGCCAGGATTCATCCTGAATCCTCCTGACTTGAATGTAGAATCATGGGACCACTTCAAGTCTACAGCGCATCCGAGGGTCCATTTTTAAAGCATGGCTCACACTAAAGAACATCAGCGCGTCACTTTGTCTCGTGGAGGCGCCGTCAGTGGCTGGGTCCATCTTTTATCTACAGCTGTTCTTCGGACCACTCATGTCTCTCTCTGTCTGTAGATCACGCCGGAGCAGGTGGTCCTTTCCCACAGTCCTTTGCAGATGATGAAGAGTTTCCACGATAAATGCGTCCTTGTGTCTGGACAGGGGCCGGTGACACACATCGCCAACACGTATCCTCCTCAAAGTTCATCAGGGTCAGAAAACTGCAGACAGGACCTCATCCTGGTGCTCACAGAAAGATCACGAGGAGTTCCAGGAAGCAGGTTTAGCTGCAGCTCTGATTGCGCTAACCCTGAGATGAAGGAAACTTTTCTGTCCCAGAAATACTGTTAACCTCTACTCTGAGTCAGTTACCATGGTAACAGACTCCAAACTAACCTGCTGGCTGCCATGGTTTCTCTCTGACTCCTCCCCTCTGCTGCACCTGAACCAGCCAACTGACTCATTTCCTCATTCAAGTCAATTCTGTCCAAGCTCAGAGCAAACAATTAATCTGCAGATGTTTTTACAAAAACTATGATAATCAATCACACTGATGGATAAATGGATCTTATTTGAGTGAAGTTCAGGCTGAGATGACTTTAAAACTAAAGCTGAACTAAATGTGTTTAAAGTCACTGCAGACAGTCTGACTGTAATCGTGAAATGTAACCACTGAAAATCACCTGAGTCGGCCTCGGCAGGTCGACCCAGAACCAGATCAGCCAGAACATGGGCTCCGTGACGGATCAGCAAACAGAGTCCACTTGCACAGCAGGACGGATCGAAACAGATTTTTGATCAGGGATTCAGATCGGATTCGTCCCAGATGTTTTTTTTTAACTTTTTTTTAGCTTGAAGCTGATATTAGAGCGACATTATCAGCATTTTTATCCAGTTATGACAGAACTCAGGGAATTCTTTATTTTTACTGGAATTTTTGAAATAATGAAATGGTCGTTAACTGTAGCAAACAGTTTTTAATTAAAAACAGACTCGAGTGCAGATCCCTCTTGGACTTCAGATGAATAATTAGATTTAAAATCAGATCTAAAATTAGGATTCATGAGCACGGTGGCACGGTGGTTAGCACTGTTGCCGCACAGCAAGAAGGTCCTGAGTTCAATTCCACCATCAGCCCGGGGTCTTTCTGTGTGGACTTTCTCCTCGTGTTTGCGTGGATTTGCGTGGATTCTCCCCGGGTACTCCGGCTTCCTCCCACAGTCCACAGACATGCAGTTAGGTTAATTGATCAATCTCCACTATCTAAATTGCCCATAGGTGTGAATGTGAGTGCGAATGGTTGTCTGTCTCTGTGTGTTAGCCCTGCGACAGACTGGCGACCTGTCCAGGGTGTACCCCACCTCTCGCCCTATGACAACTGGGATTGGCTCCAGCGCCCCCACAACACTGAAAAGGATAAGCGAATGGATGGATTCAAGTTGTGATAGCTGACATTATTAAAAATTACATCATTTCTGTCTGCATTGATGAAATCGGTGGTGCAAAGTGATTAAACTGATAAATGTCTTTGCATTCTTCGGTTCCCTGGATTAAAATCAAAGCGCTTTCTTGGCTTTCTTTCTCTACTTGCGCACATGCTTAACTCAGGCTCAACATGCTCAGAGTTGGCTGAACTAACTCTGATCAGCTGATCACCTCAGAGTTTGTTTTTAAACTCGGAGTTTGATGAACACAGTTCCTGGAATACCCCCCAGGTTAACCTTAATCCTGCTTGTTAATCTGATTTTAACAAATGTTTCCAAATATTTGTCTGGATGATGAGACACTGTGAGGTGTTTTTCACTCAGACAGATTTTTTTGATTGCGGGACTTTAATTGTCGGAACGTCTGAATGAAAAATCTGGGTGTTGCAATCCTGAATGGCTCTTCCAGTTTGGGTTTTCAGAGGGTGATGACCATGGAGCAGCTCTCAGAACACCACCCCCTGCTGGACATGGTGGACCACAGCAGGAATCCCACACTTCCTGTGAGTCCTGCAGACATTAAACTCAGAGCCATTTGTGCAAACAGTTTCTGATTGGTGAGAATAAGACTTCGTTCTACCTGGTAAATAGTGCTGATTTTTTTTTTTTTTTTTTTTTTTAAAAAAGCAAAAATGGCAGTAATCAGTAAGTTAAATTGCACTCCACATGCTCATTAGTGTTTCTTCTTCCAGAGTTATGTTTGTTCATTCCATCATCACTTTGTTTGTTTGTTTCAGTCATCTCCACCACAGAGTCTCCCCCAGATACAAGGTAAGACAGCCAACACACAGGAAGTGGAATGGCTTTTCTTCATCAGCTCCTTTTCTGACTTTCGGTGTTTCCATAGCGATCATCCTGTTTGGGGAGCCAGTCAGATGGGAGACCAATTTGCAGCTGCTGATTGACGTGCTTCTGACCAATGGCAGGCCAGAGTGTGGGTATGACACCCAGCTTTCACCACAGCTGCCAGTCTTAGCCTGCAACACGGACTTGCTGTGGATGGCTGAGGCCCCATCACCACGGTAACAACCACAGACTTACCACAGGTGCTAAAGTGGAGGCGTCCTGCTGATGGCTCTGACTGCTGCTGTGTTGCTGTAGGTTTGGCCATGGGATGTTCTTACTGTGTCTGGAGTCAGTCTACAGGAAGCTGACGGGTCGGGAACTGGAGTACAAGGCACTGCTGGGAAAACCCAGTCTGGTAACCTACCAGTATGCTGAGCAGGTGTTGCGACAGCAGAACTGCAACCGCAGGCTGAACACCATCTATGCCGTGGGGTAACCAATATCATCCATATCGAAATCTGTAACAAATAACAACAACACTGTAACCCCATCTGTAACAACATCACTATCTGTAACAACATCACTATCTGTAACAACATCACTATCTGTAACAACATCACTATCTGTAACAACTCCATCTGTAACAACTCCATCTTTAACGACATTGGTAACGACTCCATCTGTAACACCATCTGTAACAACATCACCATCTGTAACAACATCACTATCTATAACAACATCACTATCTGTAACAACTCCATCTGTAACAACTCCATCTTTAACGACATTGGTAACGACTCCATCTGTAACACCATCTGTAACAACATCACCATCTGTAACAACATCACCATCTGTAACAACATCTATAATGACATCTGTAACAAAATCACCATCTGTAACAACATCTATATCAACATCACCATCTGTAACAACATCTATATCAACATCACCATCTGTAACAACATCTATATCAACACCATTTGTAACAACTCCTATATCAACACCATCTGTAACAACTCCATCTAGAACAACTCCATCTGTAACGACATCTATATCAACACCATCTGTAACGACATCTATATCAACACCATCTGTAACAACTCCATCTAGAACAACATCTATATCAACACCATCTAGAACAACATCTGTATCAACACCATCTGTAACGACATTGGTAACGACTCCATCTGTAACACCATCTGCAACAACACCATCTATAACAACACCGTCTCTAGCCACACATCTGTAACTCCATCTATAACAACACCGTCTGTGACATCATCAGTAAAACATCATCTATAACAACATCTGCTGATAGCTCCTCCTCTATTTGATTGTCCTGTTATTGTGGCAGTTTCACTTTTCCAACTGAGAAATAAAGCAGTTCCTAATTGGGAATTGGTCAGATAAATAAAAAATAAAGTATAATTTAATCATGGCTTTGTTTGTAGTTGTGCTGGAAATTTCGTTTGATGTGTCAATCACATATTTTAATCATGTCATATTAGTAATAGTAACATCACTTTCTCACTTTAGTATAACAAGCTCTTTCCTGACACCAGTTGTATGCATGCATGTAGAATGTTATCACTCACATGGTGGTGCAATTTAATTTAAGATTTTCCACAACAAAGTTTTGAATGCTTTTGAGTTTAATTAATTAATTATAGATTTTACACTGCATCTTGCAGCCCACCAGCAATCACTTGATGGTGTGACCCAGCGTCACACTTTGGGAACCAGTATCTACTTTATTGGCTAATCCAACTGTCTTCTTGTTTCCTAGTGACAACCTAATGACGGACATCTATGGTGCTAACTTGTACAACCGTTACCTGGGTCAGCGGCATGCTGCTGTGACAACCACCACCAGGCTGGTTGCCCGGGGAATGGGAAGTGAGGTGATGGCAGAGGAGGAGCCAATGTCTGCAATTCAGTGCCACTCTATCCTGGTACGTACATCACCTTTGAGGTTTACATCTTTCTTTTTTTGAATGGTGGATGGTCATTAAAAAATGAATTTAAATAATGAGGTTGGAGTGCAAAGGCTGTGATTCTAGCATCTACATGGATGTTAAAAACATCCACAGTAATTATTTTATCTGAGCTGAGCACTAAATCAAATAAAAAGTCTGAGAAATCAGACAGAAACTCTGTGTAAGGTCCAGATGGAGGATAGATAATAATCAATAAGACTGGTTTCTGAGTTTTACAGCTGCGGTGGACAAGGCTAAGCATCAGGCTTTCAAATGAATTAAAAGTCTAAAGTTGCACACCGATTCGATATTGATTTTAGGGACCTCAGATTGGCGTAACCGGGTGTCATTACTGCTGACATGAATTACGATTTTACTGAATTTACGTTTACCCTTACCCAGCAGTTTTAAATTTCCTTCAATGTCGCCTGCTCTGGCCCCTGGAAGACAATTGACTATGGTTGCCGGTGTCTCTAGCTTCACATGTCTGAGAACAGAATCACCAATTACCAGAGTTTGACCCCCGGCGGGTGTGTCACCGAGTGGGGAAAAACGGTTAGACACATGAACAGGTTGGTGGTGTACCTGGGGCTTCTGTTTAGGACTATGCTTCCTCCTCACCGTGACCCAGCCGCCCTCTTTCCCCAGCTGCTTGGGGTCTGCCGGGGAACAGCTAGCGGGGCCTACGCTATCTTCGGCTGCACCAGCTACAGGGGCCTGGCTAGCTACGGGTGAATGAAGGGTGCGAAGCCGAGTCTCCAATTTAGCAGAGGTGACAAAAGTACAGACATTCTGCTTCCGGTGGCTCGTAGCACCGCATGGCCGCATAGAGAGTGACCTCCGGCACCAACCGTGTGTTTTCCCCGGACTCGAGAGCTGTATTAGGGCTACATTGCCATTTTTCGACGCAAGAATGAGTGGGGATAAATCTAAAAAGGGAGGATACGGGCTACGAAACATTCTTGACTGTGAAATGGAGAAGGACGCCGCGGCTAGTGAGGCAAGCCTCTCATCGGGACAAGATGGCGACCGAGGTGAAGGTCTGGTTTGGCTTCGGGATGCTGTGAGTAGCGTACTGGTGGCTGAAATGGCTACATTGCGAACCAAATTGAAAAGTGACTTCAAAGCATTCGGTACGGAATTTCGGGAGGATATAAAGAAGCAAATGGCTGAACTCTCTAAGGAATTGAATCAAAGACTACACGAGATGGCGGATCAGGTAGAGGAGATGACTGGTCGGCTAAAGCACGTCGAGGACAACATGGCTGACTCGGAACGCTGGGACACTGTCAAAGGAGCTTGCAAAGAAAAGCGTCTGGACTTCTTTAAGTTGCTTGAAGACGTTTCACCTCTCATCCGAGAAGCTTCTTCAGTTCTAAGGTCAAATGGTGGAGAGTCCCAGATATAAACCTAGTGGGAGTATCCCCCCACAGAGGGACAAAAGGACCCCCTGATGATCCTCTAATCGCCTGAGCCAAGGTGTGAAACTGGGCGTGGGTCCCAATCAGCCAGAGTTTCGGGTGAGTTCATTGTGAAACCTGGCCCCACCTTATCATGCGAATTCCTGAGGTCAGATGGCCCAGGATGTGAGTGGGCGTTAAGGCGTCTGGGAAGGATCTCAAAACTGGATTATAGATGGCAGAGAGTTGGTGTCGTAAACCCCCGCCTCTGTTCAAAGATGGTCGCTCACAGTGGACATAGATGGCTTCTTTCACTCCTCTTTCTGTCCTCTCTGTCCAAAATGTGAACATTGGCATCCTCGAAAGAGTGTCCTTTATCCTTAAGATGCAGATGGACTGCTGAGTCTTGTCCTGTGGAGGTGGCTCTTCTGTGTTGTGCCATGCGCTTGTGAAGTGGCTGTTTGGTCTCTCCAATGTAGAGGTCTGGGCATTCCTCGCTGCACTGTACAGCATACACCACATTGTTAAGTTTGTGTTTTGGTGTTTTGTCTTTCGGGTGAACCAGTTTCTGTCTGAGTGTGTTGCTGGGTCTGAAATGCACCGGGATGTCGTGCTTGGAGAAAACTCTCCTGAGTTTCTCTGATACACCGGCTACATAGGGGATGACAATGTTGTTGCGTCTGTCCTTCTTATCCTCCCTCGCTGGTGTCTGGTCTTCTTTTCTGTGCCTCTTTGCTGACTTTAAGAACGCCCATTTAGGATAGCCGCACGTTTTGAGTGCTTCCTTTACATGTGTGTGTTCCTTCTTTTTTCCTTCAGGCTTAGAGGGAACATGTTCTGCCCGGTGGTGTAGGGTCCTAATTACTCCAAGTTTGTGTTCCAGAGGGTGATGGGAGTCAAAGAGGAGGTACTGGTCCGTGTGTGTGGGCTTCCCGTAAACTTCGATGTTGAGGTTGCCGTTCTCTTCAATGTGCACGGCGCAGTCCAGGAAAGGCAAACAGTTGTCCTTTGTGTCTTCCCTGGTGAACTTGATGTTTTTATCCACAGCGTTGATGTGCGCAGTGAAGGATTCCACTTCTTGTGTCTTGATTTTGACCCAGGTGTCGTCCACATATCTGTACCAGTGGCTGGGTACTCTTCCTTTGAAAGAGCCAAGAGCCTTCCTTTCCACTTCCTCCATGTAAAGGTTGGCTACAATAGGTGACACGGGGGAGCCCATGGCACAGCCATGTTTTTGTCTGTAAAAGCCTTCGTTATATTTGAAGTATGTTGTGGTGAGGCAGAGGTCTAACAGTGTGCAGATCTGATCGGGTGTGAAGTTGGTCCTGTCCTCCAAGGAGCTGTCTTCTTGTAGTCGTTTTCTGACAGTCTCCACGGCCTCCTTGGTGGGTATGCAAGTGAAGAGAGAGACTACATCAAAGGACACCATGGTTTCATCTGGATCCAGGGTAAGTTTCTGGACCTTGTCGGTGAAGTCGGTGGAGTTCTTGATGTGGTGTGGGGTGTTCCCCACGAGAGGAGCAAGGATGGTAGCAAGGTGTTTAGCAATGTTATAAGTGGCTGAGTTTATGCTACTGACTATGGGTCTGAGTGGGACAGCTTCCTTGTGGATTTTAGGAAGTCCGTAAATGCAGGGTATGGCATCCCCTGGGTAAAGGCGGTGATATGCAAGGCGGTCAGTGATTTTGTCCTTTTCAAGGTCCTGAATGCAAGCTATAACTTTCTTTTTGTAGCTGCTCTGTGGGGGGAAACTCCCACTAGGTTTATATCTGGGACTCTCCACCATTTGACATTAGAACTGAAGAAGCTTCTCGGATGAGAGGTGAAACGTCTTCAAGCAACTTAAAGAAGTCCAGACGCTTTTCTTTGCAAGCTCCTTTGACTACGATGACCTGGATGACTGAGAACCTTCACAGACAACGCTGGGACATTGGTGTTAGGGATACACTTGTGCAGCTGTTGGAAAATCAACAGGCGCTTCAGGAAAAGGTGTCCGATATGGAGGGCCGCGCTAGGCGCAAAAACATCCGGATCTACGGTGTACCGGAAAACTCGGAGGGCTCGTCGGTGACTACCTTTGTTGAAAATCTGATCAAAGAACACCTAGGCGAAGATTTCGGCCTGGACCGTGCTCTCGGCATTGAGCGCGCACACCGCGCGTTGGGACCAAAAACCACCCCCGAACGCCCCACCACACTCAATAATAGTGCGCTTCCTCCGGTTCTCCGTTAAAGAAGAGATTCTCCGCACGGCATGGAACAAAGGGGTACATATCCAAAACAAACGGGTGTATTTCGATCATGACTACTCCCTGGAAGTGCAGAAAAGGAGACGGGAATATATCCCAGTTAAGAAGGCTTTGAAGGACAGGGGGATCCGCTTCCAGACACTACTAAGTAAGATGCGAGTGTTTTATGCGTCAGGCAATGTCCTATATAATACCGCGACCCAAGCTGCCGAGGATTTAAGAAAGCGGGGAATAGCCGTGGGTAAGATCACTTTGGGGAACCAAACCAACAGGATGACAGAGGACACTTCCTACTTCCTTGGGAAACGCAGACAGCACACTGCGGGGGCGGCTTCCAGCAGCACGTGTGGGAAAAACTCCAAGCATTCCGGAGGGAGCAAGAAAAAGTGCCAGCAGACGAGTGAACAGCTGATGGCGGGACAACGGTGAGATAGCTGGCGGTAGAGTTTTGATAATCTAACCGCAGGAACACTGACTTTCGTATCCTTCAGAATTCATATTTCTTTAGGTTGGTGCCTACGGACATGGTTAGAGAACCACCACGTTATGTCTAGTAGCGATAAGAGACTGTTTTTGCTTATTCTTTGCCCTTTTTTGGCTTTTTTGTCGGTCACTCCCCTCTTGTCGGATGAGGAGCCCCACCTTGTGGCCAGTCCCCTCAATGTCAAAGGACACTCTTATATCCTTTGTATTGGAAGCTCTTGTTAATGTTTGGTGTGTTTGCTGTTCAGTGAGTTCTGGTTGTGATGTTCTGAGGTCTGGGTTGATTATGTTGTATTCCACATCTCCACTTGATGGCTTATAATTTCTATAAAATGCTGTCACTAAATGTAAATGGCCTGAATAGCCCTATTAAAAGAAGCAAATTAATTTGCCAAATTGAAAAAGGAGACCGTAGATTTGGCATATTGGCAAGAAACTCATCTAGACAATGCAGAACATGAGAAATTAAAAAAGATGGGTTTCAGACATACATTCTATTCATCGTATAGGGCCGGGAAAAAACGAGGAGTAGCTATCCTTATCTCAAATAAAATAAAATTTGAACATATATCTACTATAAGTGATAAGGAAGGTCGGTTTGTTTTAGTAAAAGGTAGAATAGAGAATAAGGCGGTCACACTATTAAATGTCTATGCAACCCCCGGGAAGCAACGCAAGCTTCTTTAAGAAGATATTTGATTTGATCTCTAAGGAAACGGTGGGAACTCTTATTTGTGCAGGAGATTTTAATTTACTGTTAAATCCCAGATTAGACTCAAATAATAGGGACAGGAAAAGCACGTCTGGAGGGAAACGGGTTAAAGGAATGTTAATGGAATTAGGACTTATTGATGTGTGGCGATCTATCCATGGGTCAGCGTCAGGATTCACTTTTTACTCTGCTCGACACTCAGTGCATTCGAGGATAGATTACTGTTTTATGTTTAATAGGGATTTAGACAGGATAAAAGATTGCAGAATAGGTCCAAGAGATGTCTCTGACCACAGTGGACTTTATATAACGTTACATTTGGACGGGACACGGAAGACAACTTTGTGGAGACTAAATACCGGTATGTTAAATGATCCCGCTTTTGTGAAACAAATGACAGCCGATCTTAACTTGTACCTGCAGGACAATAATGGAGACACAAATCACAGTATTGTGTGGGATGCAGCCAAAGCTGTCCTCAGAGGAAAAATAATTGCGTGGTCGACCATGATTAAAAAGAAAAAGTCACAAGAATTGTTACAACTGCAGAATAGATTAATGGCCTTGGAACAGTCAGGTCTAAAGGATAAAAATACTACAGTAACCCACCAGATCAGACCGATTAAGCAGGAGATAGATAAGATATTGAGCGAAGAAGTAGAGAAAAACATAAGATTTATGAAACAGAGGTATTATGAGGCGGGGCCTAAGGCGGCGAAGCAGTTGGCGTGGCGGATTGGAAAACAGCAAGCTGAAAATAATATTTATAAGATTAGAGACCCGGTTGGTAACAATGTTGTAACTGACCTGGATAAAATTCAAAAAGCGTTTGAAATGTATTACAAATCCTTATATAGTCAATCTACTCAGGGTGATGTAAATAAGATGACTGACTTTTTGAATTCCTTAGACCTGCCTACGATTGGTCGAGAGGCAAATAATAAGTTAACGTCCTTAATATCTCGGGAAGAAATAATTAAAGCTATTTCTTTTAAAGCCTTAAATCCAATAAATCACCAGGTACCGATGGGCTCCCTGACGAATGGTACAAAACCATGAGGGAAAGCCTTCTTCCCCTGTTGGAAACTAGTTTTAATTATATTTTGAAAGGAGGTCTGGTACCTCCTTCTTGGAAGGAGGCCTTCATATCTGTTTTGCCAAAGGGGAGGACAGGATAGACTAAACTGCAAATCTTATAGGCCGATAAGTGTCCTGAACTCAGACTATAAACTATACACAACTATTTTGGTGCGAAGAATGGATGCTGTAATGCCTTCTTTGATTGATGAAGACCAAACGGGTTTCTTGAAAAATAGACAAACCCACGATAATATTAGCCGAGCTTTACACATCATCGAACACATTAATAATAAGAAAAAAAGCTCAGTTATTCTTAGTTTAGATGCTGAAAAAGCATATGATTCAGTGAATTGGGACTTCCTCTTCCTAGTGATGAAAAGATTTGGTTTCTGTAGCGAGTTTATAAGATGTTTCCAAGCTCTTTATTCTCTCCCTACTGCCAGAATAAAAATTAACGGTAGCCTCTCCGATACTATTTTTCTAGAACGAGGATGTAGACAGGGGTGTCCAGCAAGCCCCTTCCTCTTCAACTTGTTTATCGAACCTCTAGCCCAGGCTGTACGTCAGGAAGCATCGTTGAAAGGGATTGTAATAGGAGGGGACGAGTACAAGGTGTGTTTATACGCAGACGATGTCTTGGTGACAATCATGGATCCCAGCTCAGGTATACCAGTGTTAATGGGGATGTTGGAAACATATGGCCTGTATTCAGGGTATGTCCTTAATGTCAAAAAAACTCAAGTTCTGTCATTTAATTTTTCTCCGGACCAGACACTACTGGCAAAATTCAAGTTTAATTGGGAGGCAACTGCTATCAAATATTTGGGAGTGTTTCTGCCTAGAGATCTGACACAACTGTACGATATTAATTACAGTCGTATTAATAGAGAAATATATAGCAATCTCAACATTTGGGCCTTGCTCCCTCTCGACCTTGGCAACAGGATACAGATAATTAAAATGAGTATTCTTCCCAAACTACTCTATCTTTTTCTTGCTTTACCTATTCAAATTCCAGAGAAGCCATTCAGAGAATGGAATAAACAGATTTCGAGATTCATTTGGCTTAACAAAAGACCAAGGGTGAAGTTCTCTACTTTTCAGTTGCCGAAAGAAAAAGGGGGCTTGGCTCTACCTTCATTAAGGAATTACTACTTATCTGCTCAGCTGAGGTCCTTGGTGTGTTGGTGTAATCCATCTTTTTGTGCGAGGTGGAAGACGATTGAGATGTCTCTCTCAGACACGCCAATCCAGTCTAGACTTGGTCACGCAGCTTCTGATTTGGACGATACCTTGACGCCCAGCCACTGGGTCACTTTTACATTAAAAATATGGAGGGGAGTGGTCAAGCAGGCGCAACTCCAGGAAGAGATAAAACTTCTGAGGTGGCCAGCGTATGACCCTGATTTTTTTACCTGCTTCCCACGATAGTAGATTTAAACAATGGGTGTGGCATGGAATCACTGCTGGGTGTTTGGTTATTGTAAAATCTAAAATTATGGCTTTTGATACCCTATGCAAGACTTACGATCTCGAGAAACAAGACTTTTTTCGATACTTGCAACTCCGTGACTATATTGGCAAAAGACTGAAGAGCTGTGTCCGTGGAGACTTCTCGATTGTTAATATTTTCACTCCAACATGTGGCGGGACTTCTGCTGGAAGAACATTATACGCTATTTCATAACGCCTAAACAGAAGTCTAAATTCAGTGCTACACCTGCGTTTTGCTGGAGGAATTGTGGGGAAGACATGGCTGATTACGGTCATGTATTCTGGTCCTGCCCACTCATACAACCCTTCTGGACGGAAGTTGTAAAGATAATTTCAGAGGTGTTGGGATTCCACGTGTCTCGTACATTTACCTCATTGTATCTGGGATATTTTACAGACGATTTAGCTGCAGATGATGTTTATCTTCTGAAAGTTCTCTTGGCTTCTGCGAGGAAGGCCATAACAAAACGCTGGCTCTGTAGAGACCCTCCCACTGTAACACTTTTTACCTCTATAGTGGAAGACGTCAAATTGATGGACTGTATGACTTTCACTCTGCGACTGCAGGGAGATTTGGGAAGGAGACGATGGAGAAAATGGCTGGACTTTACAGCTTGTGGCAGCGCCCTTTAATGCATAGAATTAGTAATGCAGACTTGCTGACATATGTATGTGTGGATGTGCAGATGTATGTACGGACGTATGTTATCTTCCCATGACCTCATACTGTTTCTGTTTTTTCTTTTTCTTTTTTCTTTTATCTTGTTGCATAAAAATGTTCCTAAACAAATAAAAATTGTCAAAAAAAAAGTACCGACATTCTTTATTTAACTAGAAGTACAGGCACTTTTGTTTAAAAAACAAAAAAAAAGTATTGAATCAACTTCTTTACTTAAGTAAAACTGAAAAGTACGGGCTCTGAAATGTACTCAAAGTAAGAAAATAAAAAGCGGTTCCTTGAACAACAATTCTACCACCTATTTGTATATAAACAGAGCTTTGTGCATTATCAATATGATTATTATTATTATTATTATAAAATAATAATTTTTTTTCCCCCGACGGAACAGTTTACCCTGCCTGGGATAGGGTTACCGGGGCCCCGCCCTGGAGCCAGGCCCGGGGAGGGTGCCCGAGGGCGAGCGTCTGGTGGCCAGGCCTTAGTCCATGGGGCCCGGCCGGGCACAGCCCGAAGAGGAGACATGGGCCCATCCTCCCCCAGGCCCACCACCCGCAGGAGGCGCCATAGGGGTCGGGTGCATTGTGTGCCGGGTGGCGGCCAGGAGCGGAGGCCCTGGCGCACTGACCCCCGGCTGCCAAGACTGGCAATAGGGACATGGAATGTCACCTCTCTGGTGGGGAAGGAGCCTGAGTTAGTGCGTGAGGTTGAGAGGTACCGGCTAGATATAGTCGGGCTCACCTCTACACATGGCTTGGGCTCTGGAACCAGTCTCCTGGAGAGGGGCTGGACTCTGTCTCAGTCTGGAGTTGCCCCTGGTGAGAGGCGGCGGGCTGGGGTGCAATGGCGTGTCCAGCGGGGTGGCCTGGGGGGGCACAGGCCACCCCCCCAACCAGACTGGCCACCCCAGGTGCCACCCCAAAGGCAAAACAATAAAATTCAATCAAATATCAAATGTCCGATTATGTTTTCACGGTGAAGCTCAGATATCCGAGTGTAAGTGAATGCAGCATCGGCTTCTGCGCTATGTGCATCACGTTAGCAAAGGTAGGAGAGCCAAGCACGAAAGACGCACTGCAGGAAACAATTTTTCGGTGAAAGAAAATGAGGACAGAATAAATGTCCCGGTAAGTAATATTAAGTTTGTTGTGTTTAGTAAACTTCGGTGAAATTAGAATACCAAGGAAAAAAATAACACTTAAAGAATTATTGCAGCTGTGGAATATTTCAGACAGTATGCTACTGAGGGCAGCTAACATAAGAGTTATGAGTTATAAGATGTAATCTAAGTCGTAACATTGCTGTATGGAGCTGCAGATTTGGTTGCAGGTTAACATAGCTGGACTGGCCATCGGGCTTATTTGACTTATTTTTTATTTTTTTTGTAACGGCATGAACAATGAGAGGTGGTGGATTGGCCAGATGCAGGTCGATGTGTAGAAATAACTCCGTTGTTTGGTGGTGGCTATGACGGGGCTTCCACAGAGGCAGCAGGTGGATGAGGGAAGGGGAGGCAGGAGGAGAGCCCCGAGGCAGCCGCCAGTCCGAGTGTCAGGTGAACTGAACTTCAGGTAAGAAGTTATGAGCTGCAGTCTCTCTGGGTCAGATATAAACTAAGTTTAGGTGGAGTTTATTTTCATGTTGCTGACTTTTTACTGTCAGTTGCAATAACTCATACTGCGTTCTAGCCAGCTTGACGGAGTTTTTATACAGCTGGGTGGGTGCTATGATGTTACTGATAGTGAACTTTATTTTATTCATAAGGTTAGTAGAGTTGCCAACGGCTCCTTAAAAAAATGGAATGGTCCCTCATTCAGAGAAAATATTACACGTTTCGTATTGAGCTGAGAAGAGACGCAGTTTGTCCCGAACTTTAGCTAGAATGGAAAAAGACACAAAGCTGGAGTTATTCTGTGTGTTTACGCTGCACAGCTGCCTCTTCTCTCATTCTCTCCCCCTCCCTCTCCTGTTGCTACTTCAATCATGAAACTGATCAATGATCAGCTGATCGTCTCTCTTGTTTATTTATCGCCCACTTTGCACCAGAAAGAGGAAACCAGCAGATGTTGCGCTAAACAACAGCAGCACGTTTAAGCTTGATCAGCTGTTGTTAGAATGTATTTAATATTAATTTCTAGTATCAGCTGATGTTTGCTGGAGCCACAGCTGTAAAGCTGCTGGTCATGATGTCAGTTTAGATATGTGGTGAGAGGGAAACATGAAACCAGGAGATGTCCTTACTGAATCATCAGAGCTGAACAGGTGATGGAGAAACAGGTTTACCTTTTAGGTGACATGGATGAGTTGAAGGGAAGTTATGAACTGTTTCTGAGAGACAAATAGCACCAGGATCCTTTTTCTACGTAGCTGACAGCTGGTAACTGTGCAGGGGCGGGTCTAGCAAAGTTTTGCCAGGGGGCCAGGTAGGGCATTAACAGGGAGAGGGGGGCACAAAGAAATACTTTTCTTTCTTATTCTCATTTAAAATACCTAGTTTTTATTAAATAATTATCTAAATCTTACAACCAAAGTTTTTATCTGACGTAAAATGTATAGAAATCATACATATACCAAAAAGACTGTACATCACTGTCACAACAGCATTTGTTTTCATTCAAAGGCTTTATGGCTTTAATACCTGGTGGGCCGGTCAGTAGTCAAAATGCCCGATTTTCTGTCCCAGTCCAGCCCTGCAGGTTAATACTGGCAGTGTCACCATGCCAGCTGAATGTATTTTATCATCAGCCAGTGTTGTTCTTTATCAATATTACTAAAGTTTACCATAAGGCAGCATAGAAAGTATTTACTTGCTTTCAGGTTTTATTCAAATGTTAGTCTTTTCAGTTGTTTCCCCACTTTTTTCCTGTTTCAAAATCAAACACCAGTTTGTGAGAAGATTATCTTCTTTTTTTAACAGGCAGAGAAAGTTTTGCATTGGAACTGGCTAATTTGTCAATTGTTTGTTACAAATGTTCGTATTTTAATATTCAAAAATGTTTTTGCCCAAAACATATGTGCACTACATGTCAGTAAAAATACTATGCAAATATTGCTGTCCTTGAATGCTGAGTAAACACTGACAAAGCACTGATTGTATCTCTTGTACTTTATCAACGCAGTATCTAAAAACTTTGCACCGTAGTGGTTAAAATCTCATTCTAATAAGAGTTAAAAGTGCATTTGGTTATTAGGTTTATAGGATTATTGAATTATGGTTAATGGTTGGTAGAATTTTTTTTTAAAACATTATCTGCCAATTAAATCTGCCACCCTTCTCCAAATCTGTGCCCCTACCTGGCCCCCCCAACAAAAATTTTCTAGACACGCCACTGCTGGGGTGGGTATTCTAATATGCCCTCGGCTTGCTGCCGGTACGTTGGGGTTTTTCCCGGTGGATGAGAGGGTTTGTTCCCTGCGCCTTAGGGTCGGGGAACGGGTCCTGACTGTCATCTGCGCTTATGCGCCGAGTGGCAGTTCAGAGTACCCAGCCTTCTTAGAGTCCTAGGGGGTGGGGGTGCTGGAAGGTGCTCCACCTGGAGACTCTGTTGTCCTGCTGGGAGACTTCAATGCTCACGTGGGTAACGACATCGAGACCTGGAGGGGCGTGATTGGGAGGAACGGCCTCCCTGATCTGAACCCGAGCGGTGCTTTGTTATTGGACTTCTGTGCTAATCACAGTTTGGCCATAACGAACACCCTGTTCTAACATAAGAGTGTCCATAAGTGCACGTGGCACCAGGACGCTCTAGGCCGTAGGTCGATGATCGATTTTGTAATCGTATCACCAGACCTGCGACCATATGTTCTGGACACTCTGGTAAAGAGAGGGGCTGAGCTGTCAACTGATCACCACCTGGTGGTGAGTTGGATCAGGTGGCGGGGGAGGACGCTGGACAGACCTGGTGCACCTAAACGCGTAGTGAGGGTGTGCTGGGAACGTCTAGCAGAGGCCCCAGTCCGCGCGATCTTCAACGCACACCTCCGGCAGAGCTTCAACAGCATTCCGAGGGAGACTGGGGACATTGAGTCCGAATGGACCATGTTCAGCGTCTCCATTGCCGAAGCTGCTGCATTGGGCTGTGGCCGCAAGGTGGTTGTTGCCTGCCGTGGTGGTAATCCCCGAACCAAATGGTGGACACCAGAGGTGAAGGGAGCCACCAGGCTGAAGGAGTCCTATCGGGCTTGGTTAGCCTGTGGGACTCTGGAGGCAGCCGACAGGTATCGACAGGCCAAGCGGAATGCGGCTCGGGCAGTGGCTGAAGCAAAAACTCGGGTGTGGGAGGAGTTCGGAGAGGCCATGGAAAAAGACTTTCGGAAGACATTCTGGCAAACCGTCAGGCGTCTCAGGAGGGGAAAGCGGTGCTCTACCTGCACTGTGTATAGTGCTGGCAGAGCGCTGCTGACTTCGACTGAGAAAATTGTCAGGCGGTGGAAGGAATACTTCGAGGACCTCCTTAATCCCACTGACACGTCTTCCGAGGAGGAAGCAGAGTCTGGGGATGAGGGGAATGACCTGCCATTTTCCGGGGGCGAGGTCACTGAGGCAGTTAAACAACTCCTTGGTGGCAGAGCCCCTGGTGTTGATGAGGTCCGCCCCGAGTTCCTGAAGGCTCTGGACGTTGTAGGGCTGTCCTGCTTGACACGCCTCTGCAATGTTGCGTGGAGATCAGGGGCAGTACCTGTGGACTGGCAGACCGGGGTGGTGGTCCCCATCTTTAAGAAGGGGGACCGGAGGGTGTGTTCCAACTACAGGGGGATCACACTCCTCAGTCTCCCTGGGAAAGTCTATGCCAGGGTGCTGGAAAGGAGAGTTCGTCCGCTAGTCGAACCTCGGATACAGGAGGAACAATGCGGTTTTCGTCCTGGTCGCGGAACACTGGACCAGCTCTTTATCCTCTCGAGGATACTTGAGGGTGCATGGGAGTTTGCCCAACCAGTCTACATGTGTTTTGTGGACTTGGAGAAGGCATTCGACCGTGTTCCTCGGGGTGTCCTGTGGGAGGTGTTGCGGGAGTATGGGGTGTCTGGCCCATTGCTACGGGCCATTCGATCCCTATACAACCGTTGCAAGAGCTTGGTTCGCATTGCCGGCAATAAGTCAGACTCGTTCCCGGTGGGTGATGGGCTCCGCCAGGGCTGCCCTTTGTCTCCGGTTCTGTTCATAATTTTTATGGACAGGATTTCTAGGCGCAGCCAAGTGGCGGAGGGCTTTCGCTTTGGTGGCCTCAGAATCTCATATCTGATTTTTGCGGATGATGTGGTTCTGTTGGCTTCATCGGGTGAGGGCCTCCAGCTCGCACTGGAACGGTTCGCAGCCGAGTGTGAAGCAGCAGGAATGAGGATCAGCACCTCCAAATCTGAGTCCATGGTTCTCAGCCGGAAAAGGGTGGAGTGCCCACTCCGGGTCGGGGATGAGTTCCTGCCCCAAGTGGAGGAGTTCAAGTATCTCGGGGTCTTGTTCGCGAGTGATGGGAGAAGGGAGCCGGAGATCGACAGACGGATTGGGGCTGCAGCTGCAGTAATGCGGATGCTGCACCGGTCCGTCATGGTGAAGAGGGAGCTGAGTGTAAAAGCGAAGCTCTCAATTTACCGGTCGATCTACGTCCCTACCCTCACCTATGGCCATGAGCTGTGGGTAGTGACCAAAAGAACGAGATCGCGGATACAAGCGGCAGAAATGAGCTTCCTCCGAAGGGTGGCTGGCCTCTCCCTTAGAGATAGGGTGAGAAGTTTGGCCATCCGGGAGGGGCTCAGAGTAGAGCCGCTGCTGCTCCACATCGAAAGGAGCCAGCTGAGGTGGTTCGGGCATCTGACAAGGATGCCCCCTGGGCGCCTCCTGGGTGAGGTGTTCCAGGCATGTCCCACCGGGAGGAGGCCCCGGGGCAGACCCAGGACACGCTGGAGAGATTATATCTCTCGGCTGGCCTGGGAACGCCTTGGTATTCCCCCGGATAAGATGGAGGAGGTGGCTGGGGAGAGGGAGGTCTGGGCCTCTTTGCTTAGGCTGCTGCTCCCGCGACCCGGCCTCGGATAAAGCGGATGAAGATGGATAATTATTTTTTTGGTTGCCTACATTGTAGAGGGTGACTTTACCTCCACATCTGGACAAAAAAATGAGTACAGTCATAGGTTAAAGTGGGAAGGATTACTATGAGCACATCTGCACTCACTCCAGCCTGCTTTAACTTCCAAGTATAAACACTATAAATTATATCATTGAACCTAAAGTAATGAAAACATGAGGTGCAAAATGTAGGAAATTGTCAAAAATTAAATACTCAGATACATACACTTGAAATTTCTACTTCAGCACAGTAACGATGTATAATTACCTGGTTACTTCCCACCTCCCCAATTCAGTAATCCTGGCCTCCAGAGCTTTAAACAGGCTACATTTATGACATGTATTGTTATTAGTAAAGGAGGCCAAGGAGTGATTAAATGTCTGACACAAGGAGCAGGAAAGTGCAGGATGAACAGGTGAAGAGGCCCTGCTGCTAGCGACTCGGCTGCAAGCTAAGCGTAGCTAAGCTAAGCTAAGTTAGTGAATCCCTAAAGACAGTGAGTGAATACTGTGACTGTAATTAGTGGGTGAATCAACACAGAGTGCTCTTTGGATAAAGCATGTGACGATCACACCATAAGATAAGTCATTATCTAAAACTAAACAGGCTAAACAAAAACATCTGTGAACTGTAACAGGAACAGGAAGTGATACTGTATTGCAGAGAGAGCCAACACCAAGTCAGTAAATCAGGGCTATTAAGCCTAATTTTGATTTTGAGCATCAGCGATTTAGTCCTTCAAAATAAAAGCACATCTGAGGACATCTGAGTTCAAAATAATAAGAGTGCAAAAATGCTTATCTTCCCATGTACCTGTCCTCAGGTGTGCACAGGTGTCTACAATCCCCGTTTCCCACTGCCTAGTGACCAGAATAGCAGCATCATGGAGACGGTGTTTCACGGTCACAGAGACCTGGTACCGGAGCCTGACCTGATGGAGCCGAGTTACATGGTGGAGGACGTGGAGGCTGCTGTGGACCTGCTGCTGCAGCAGGAGGGCTCTGACCTCTGACCTTCACAACGGGAAACCTGCACCTGGTTCTCATCAACATACTCCTCTGCCTTTAATCAGAGCTGGTGCTAAATTAGATTGCCTGGAGGGACACACTCTCTCCTACTCTGATTGGTTGTTTCGTTGGAAAAAGTTCTGATCATCAGTGTGTTGAATAAAGTTTAGAAATCTCTGAATTGTGTTTTTATTTGGATATTTTTTGGCAGATATCATCACGTATCCTGAGGGGAGAATGACAGAAAGAGAGCAGCTTTATCTACATTTGTATCCGAGTACAGACACAGACAGGCTTCTGCTCTCACTGGCAGCCTGTCACGGTCAGCCACCAAAAGCTGCGAGGAGCAGATCACAGACACATGCTTCATCCACAAACATTCCAGACATACATAAGTACTAATAACTTTCTACATTCATGGGTCAGAATAAAGCTTTTATAATAACGTGAGATGTCTATTAGTCTTTGAATCTGTAAATGTAGAGCTGTGGAGCTTAGAGACGTGTTTGTTTCATTTAAACTCAGTCTTATCGAGTTTGAATGTTGTTGATAATCTCTCTGTGCTCCGTAGGAAAGACAAGATGATCTTGTAAATATGAAGATTCGTGTTCTGCAGTTTGGTGTGAAGGCCAACAAACTGTGTGGTTCCACTGTAACCTTGGTTCTCTGAGTGACAGACAGTCTCTCCACTCCGTTACATATTGCACCTGTACAGATAGCTTTTGTGCCTTTTGGCAGCAAAGCAGGGTTGGAGCTCACTAAGCACACATATGCACTACCAAGTGGACATCAATCGCTGGTTTCACTTCTGCACAGAGGTTTTATATGCAAGCTGTGGGGCATGGCCGGGCTACCCATAGCGTGTTAAAGAAGTATCCACACGTGTGTGTCAATACTGCAAATTTTGTTATTGGTCGGATACCAAGTAAATACAGGACCAGTGTTACCTATAGAAACGCTTTTAATCCTTCAGGAAGCCTGTCGGAGAGAACAGTGTGTCCTGATTTATAAGATAATTCATCATCAATCATTTTAAACATCATTAAATCACTGTAACTTGTACTTTCCACAAAAACAACATAACACAATAAAACACAGCTTTCAGCTTTTATTTAGGAGAGCTGAATGTAAACATGCCTGTCTCTAATGTGGCTGTAAATAAAACAGGCACCACAGAAAGGTTCAGACATGTTTCACAGCATGTTTGACAGATATTTGTTCTTTAAAAAAAGATTTCACACAGTTCAGAGGGCGCTGATTAACAATAACGTGAAATTACAATATGATATTGTAGCAGAAAGACTGAAGTCGTGTTTGGATACCATTAGAGATGACCGTCAGTCTTTATGCAAGGAACACATGTAAGTACCAAAGTCAGGTTGATTCTGGATGTGACGGATCAGAACTGAAAACAGGTTTATGTTCTTTATTGATATATTTGAAGCCTTTGATTCTGTAAACCACAAATTCTTAATCGATGTTTTGGACTACATTTTGGTCAGTACTTCAAAAAAGCATTAAAACATTTTATAATAATGGTAATATTTGGGTTAAACTTTGGTGGAAACCACTCGGAGAGTTCCCATTTCTCAGGCGTTAAACACGGAGGTCCTGCTGAACGTACGGTTACGGTGTAACCTTGGTTCTCTTAACCCTCTGGGGTCCAGGGTCAGGCACGTGCAGAGGGGGGGGTGGAAGGGGCTTGAGCACCCGCCCCTTTAAACGTCTCTGCACGGCCCTGTCCAGGGTATACAGTGGGGCAAAAAAGTATTTAGTCAGCCACCGATTGTGCAAGTTCCCCCACTTAAAATGATGACAGAGGTCAGTAATTTGCACCAGAGGTACACTTCAACTGTGAGAGACAGAATGTGAAAAAAAAAATCCATGAATCCACATGGTAGGATTTGTAAAGAATTTATTCGTAAATCAGGGTGGAAAATAAGTATTTGGTCACCTCAAACAAGGAAGATCTCTGGCTCTCACAGACCTGTAACGTCTTCTGTAAGAAGCTTTTCTGTCCCCCACTCGTTACCTGTATGAATGGCACCTGTTTGAACTCATCATCTGTATAAAAGACACCTGTCCACAGCCTTAAACAGTCAGACTCCAAACTCCGCCATGGCCAAGACCAAAGAGCTTTCGAAGGACACCAGGAAAAGTATTGTAGACCTGCACCAGACTGGGAAGAGTGAATCTACAATAGGCAAGCAGCTTGGTGTGAAGAAATCAACTGTGGGAGCAATCATCAGAAAATGGAAGACATACAAGACCACTGATAATCTCCCTCCATCTGGGGCTCCACGCAAGATCTCATCCCGTGGGGTCAAAATGATCATGAGAACGGTGAGCAAAGATCCCAGAACCACACGGGGGGACCTGGTGAATGACCTGCAGAGAGCTGGGACCAAAGTAACAAAGGTCACCATCAGTAACACACTACAACGGCAGGGAATCAAATCCCGCAGTGCCAGACATGTTGCGCTGCTGAAGCCAGTGCATGTCCAGGCCCGTCTGAAGTTTGCCAGAGAGCACATGGATGATACAGCAGAGGATTGGGAGAATGTCATGTGGTCAGATGAAACCAAAGTAGAACTTTTTGGTATAAACTCAACTCGTCGTGTTTGGAGGAAGAAGAATACTGAGTTGCATCCCAAGAACACCATACCTACTGTGAAGCATGGGGGTGGAAACATCATGCTATGGGGCTGTTTTTCTGCCAAGGGGACAGGACGACTGATCCGTGTTAAGGACAGAATGAATGGGGCCATGTATCGTGAGATTTTGAGCCAAAACCTCCTTCCATCAGTGAGAACTTTGAAGATGAAACGAGGCTGGGTCTTCCAACATGACAATGATCCAAAACACACCGCCCGGGCAACAAAGGAGTGGCTCCGTAAGAGGCATTTGAAAGTCCTGGAGTGGCCTAGCCAGTCTCCAGACCTCAACCCCATAGAAAATCTGTGGCGGGAGTTGAAAGTCCGTGTTGCTCGGCGACAGCCCCAAAACATCACTGCTCTCGAGAAGATCTGCATGGAGGAATGGGCCAAAATACCAGCTACTGTGTGTGCAAACCTGGTAAAGACCTATAGTAAACGTTTGACCTCTGTTATTGCCAACAAAGGTTATGTTACAAAGTATTGAGTTGTATTTTTGTTATTGACCAAATACTTATTTTCCACCCTGATTTACGAATAAATTCTTTACAAATCCTACCATGTGGATTCATGGATTTATTTTTTCACATTCTGTCTCTCACAGTTGAAGTGAGAGACAGAATATTATTGCTAAGGATTGTCTTATTGCATTGGAGTCACACTGGGTTAAATATGTACACTTGGGTTTTAAGGGGTATTTATTATTTTCTTCTTTTTTTTTGGGTTGTATGGAAGCCCCAAACGCAATTTCATTGTTCTTGACAATGACAATAAATAAATAAATACTAAAATAAATAAATACTAATACTAAAGTGTACCTCTGGTGCAAATTACTGACCTCTGTCATCATTTTAAGTGGGGGAACTTGCACAATCGGTGGCTGACTAAATACTTTTTTGCCCCACTGTATGTGGAGTCGGAGCCGCCGGCTGGGGAAGCCAAGTAGGCAGTGAGACAGTGCCAGGGAGAGAGACCCTTTTGCAGCAGCTCGGCCACTCAGTGGATGGCCGAGGTAGGACGAGACCCAGGGCCTGTCCCAGGAGCTGAGCAGCCGACCTGCACCATCCACGACAGGGGAGGGGCTGGTGGCTCAGGCCACTGAGGGCCCAAGTGAGGAGTGACCCAAGAATTGTCACCAGGGCATAGCAGCCACTCTGCGCCGTCAGGCGGCCAGCAAGAGTAGGCCTGATGAGACACTGGCGGACAGTCGGGAAGTTTCAGCTCACTGCGCGGGCACTTGCAAGCCATGTGACCCGTGACACAGGGGCAACGCACTAGACAGAGAGCCAGCGCTGCATGCTGGAGAACACTCACTCCCTGGCTGACCTATCAGACACACCGAGGTCGGACTGGCGTGTGAGCCAGCGAACCGCGGGCTATACGCCAGGGGAACACAGGCCGCAGCAGCAGTACAGCTGCAAAGACGAAGGGCCAAGGCAGGGATGCGACCTGAAGGGTCCATCCACACAGCCACGGAGCCACCCAGCCGTCCACAGACGGTCTAGCCCGTCAGACGCAGCGAGGTCCGACTGGCGTATAAAACCGACGAAGTGCGGGCAATATGCCAGGGGAAGCAGCAGTGCTGGCCACTAGGCCCAACTCAAAGGATGTCAGGAGAGAGGAGGGCGGTTGGAGGACAGCTGAGCCTAGACTCCGAGTCCTCCCCGCCTTCACTGGCCCAGGCCTCACAGAGGCGGGGCCATGTGAGGGAACGCTGCAGCCATCATCCCCTCCCCATTTTAGCCTGAGAGACACAGGATGGTGGAGGGCTCACCATGTCCCCACCCCGCCTGCAGCTGTCGTGTCAAGCTCCATCCCTATAGAGGGAGCGACAAAATGGCCGCCAGCAGGGCAGCAGTTATCCTCATGCCCCCGTTAGGGCATGCCGCCCTCCCTCATCCGGATGGGCCAGGGGCGTGGCTTTCAGGGGAGGGGCCAAAGGCTACTACTCCCACCATGCATGGCAGCAACCAAGTGCGGGCAGGGGACCATAAATGCTGGGAGGCAGGACACTCAACTGCTTACAACCAGACCAATCAGGCAGCAGCGGCACCTTAGACAGGAGGCGCTGTGGCTGCGTGAGAGCATCAACCTTGAGGTCCGCTCTAGTAGACAGGACCTCAGGAGGGGCTAATTCCCACACTCGGCATGCTCCAATCAAGAGCTGAAGGGACACATCTCGCCCAACACTGGGCCTGGAGACCAACTGGGGGCAGCGCAGGGACAGGTGGGCAACACCGGAGGAGAGGATGGAAGCTTCTTCAACATCCGCCACCTGATGTCTACCTCCACCGGCCCAGGCCTCACATAGGCGGAGCCATGGGAGGCCTGCTGTGGGAGGGGAGGGAGCCCATGGCCTGCCTAACTGGTGTCACAGCAGCGGCAGCCATGTTCCCCATAGTAGCCTGCTCTCTCATTTTTGGAGGCAGGAGAAGGGGGAGGGACGGCCATTTAATGCTTTCAAAAAACCAAGCACGGTCTGCCTAGTTCGTGCTGGCAACAAAGCAGTGCATGCAAGCGTCAGCTTCTTTAGCCAGCACAGCATGCTCTAGCTGCTTTGATGTAGTTGTTTATTTTCCCTTTTTCGCCCAGGCACAGCCACACTGCTCGTGCCTATCGTCAAAAGGCAAAAATGAGGAAATGAAAGGTAAGTGACGGAAGTGACGGACAAGGTAAGCCACTCATGTTGTAACTGACGTCAGACGCCGGAGATTTTGGCGTAAAATTAAAGCGAATAGTAGTTTAGATTTGAACAAATTCATTTAAGCTTCAGTATTACCAAATGCACTTATCAATTGTCTTATAACTAACAACATTTGTCTAAATCATCTCCAACACCCTGGAGAACAATGGGGAGAGTTTAGAGGCTCTCAAAGATTACATTGATCAGTGCTTCCAGGATCTCGTGATGAAGAAGGCCCAGAGCGCAGCTTCCCCGGCCAAATCTGAAACACCGTCGTCGAAAAGACAACGCCCGGCAGATTCCCCCGGCACAACATCGCCAGCCGGCAAAGATATTGTCGACATACTGGAGTCAATCGACCAACGATTGTCCAGTTTCGACGCAAGGCTGTCCTTGGTGGAGATTCTTCACCGGGAATTTAAATGCTTGCGAGAATCCCTGGAGTTCAGCCAGCAGCAGGTGGAAACGCTCGCTGCTGAAAATGCCACGCTAAGGGAGTCGGTGAGTTGTGAGTTGAAGTATTGATGTAATAAAGGTGTGTTAAAGGTCAAAGGTCTCTGCTCCTCTCTCTCTGTTCCTCTCTCCCCCTCTCTCTCTCTCTCTGTTCCTCTCTCTCTCCCTCTCTGTTCCTCTCTCCCTCTCTCTCTCTCCCTCTCTGTTCCTCCCTCTCTCCCTCTCTCTCTCTCTGTTCCTCTCTCCCCCTCTCTCTCTCTGTTCCTCCCTCTCTCTGTTCCTCTCTCTCTCTCTCTCCCTCTCTGTTCCTCCCTCTCTCTCTCTCTCTGTTTCTCTCTCTCTCCCTCTCCCTCTGTTCCTCCCTCTCTCTCTCTCTGTTCCTCTCTCTCTCTCTCTCTCTCTTTCTCTGTTCCTCTCTCTCTCTGTTCCTCTCCCTCTCTGTTCCTCTCTCTCTCTCTCTGTTCCTCTCTCTCTCTCTGTTCCTCTCCCTCTCTGTTCCTCTCTCCCCCTCTCTCTCCCTCTCTCCCCCTCTCTGTTCCTCTCTCTCTCTCTGTTCCTCTCTCTCTGTTCCTCTCTCTCTCTCTCTGTTCCTCTCTCTCTCTGTTCCTCTCTCTCTCTCTCTGTTCCTCTCTCTCTCTCTGTTCCTCTCTCCCTCTCCCTCTGTTCCTCCCTCTCTCTCTCTCTGTTCCTCTCTCCCTCTCTCTGTTCCTCTCTCTCTCCCTCTCTCTCTCTCTGTTCCTCTCTCTCCCTCTCTGTTCCTCTCTCTCTCTCTCTCTGTTCCTCTCTCCCCCTCTCTCTCTCCCTCTCTGTTCCTCTCTCTCTCTCTCTGTTCCTCTCTCTCCCTCTCTGTTCCTCTCTCCCTCTCTCTCTCTCTCTCTGTTCCTCTCTCTCTCTGTTCCTCTCTCTCTGTCTGTTCCTCTCTCCCCCTCTCTGTTCCTCTCTCTCTCTCTGTTCCTCTCTCCCCCTCTCTTCCTCTCTCCCCCTCTCTGTTCCTCTCTCCCCCTCGCTGTTCCTCTCTCTCTCTCTCTCTCTCTCTGTTCCTCTCTCTCTCTGTTCCTCTCTCCCCCTCTCTGTTCCTCTCTCTCTCTCTGTTCCTCTCTCCCCCTCCCTGTTCCTCTCTCTCTCTCTGTTCCTCTCTCTCTCTCTGTTCCTCTCTCCCCCTCTCTCTCTCCCTCTCTGTTCCTCTCTCCCTCTCTCCCTGTCTGTTCCTCCCTCTCTCTCTCTCCCTCTTTGTTCCTCTCTGTTCCTCTCTCTCTCTGTTCCTCTCTCTCTCTCTGTTCCTCTCTCCCCCTCCCTGTTCCTCTCTCTCTCTGTTCCTCTCTCTCTCCCTCTCTGTTCCTCTCTCCCCCTCTCTCTCTCCCTCTCTGTTCCTCTCTCCCTCTCTCCCTGTCTGTTCCTCCCTCTCTCTCTCTCCCTCTTTGTTCCTCTCTGTTCCTCTCTCTCTCTGTTCCTCTCTCTCTCTCTGTTCCTCTCTCCCCCTCCCTGTTCCTCTCTCTCTCTGTTCCTCTCTCTCTCCCTCTCTGTTCCTCTCTCTCTCTGTTCCTCTCTCCCTCTCTCCCTGTCTGTTCCTCCCTCTCTCTCTCTCCCTCTTTGTTCCTCTCTGTTCCTCTCTCTCTCTGTTCCTCTCTCTCTCCCTCTCTGTTCCCCTCTCTCTCCCTCTCTGTTCCTCTCTCTCTCCCTCTCTGTTCCTCTCTCCCCCTCTCTCTCTCCCTCTCTGTTCCTCTCTCCCTCTCTCCCTGTCTGTTCCTCCCTCTCTCTCTCTCCCTCTTTGTTCCTCTCTGTTCCTCTCTCTCTCTGTTCCTCTCTCTCTGTTCCTCTCTCCCTCTCTGTTCCTCCCTCTCCCTCTCTGTTCCTCTCTCCCCCTCTCTCTCTCCCTCTCTGTTCCTCTCTCCCTCTCCCTCTCTCCCTGTCTGTTCCTCCCTCTCTCTCTCTCCCTCTTTGTTCCTCTCTCCCTCTCTGTTCCTCTCTCTCTCCCTCTCTGTTCCTCTCTCCCTCTCTCTCTCTCCCTCTCTGTTCCTCCCTCTCCCTCTCTGTTCCTCTCTCCCCCTCTCTCTCTCCCTCTCTGTTCCTCTCTCCCTCTCCCTCTCTCCCTGTCTGTTCCTCCCTCTCTCTCTCTCCCTCTCTGTTCCTCTCTCCCTCTCTGTTCCTCTCTCTCTCCCTCTCCCTTCCTCCCTCTTTCCCTCTCTCTCTCTCTGTTCCTCTCTCCCTCTCTCTCTCTCCCTCTCGCTCTCTGATCCTCTCTCTCTCTCCCTCTCTGTTCCTCTCTCCCTCTCTCTCCCTCTCCCTCTGTTCCTCCCTCTCTCTCTCTCTGTTCCTCTCTCCCCCCCTCTCTCTCTCTCTCTCTCTCCCTCTCTGTTCCTCTCTCTCTCTCCCTCTCTGTTCCTCTCTCTCTCTCCCTCTCTGTTCCTCCCTCTCTCTCTCTCTGTTCCTCTCTCCCCCTCTCTCTCTCCCTCTCTATTCCTCTCTCTCCCTCTCTGTTCCTCTCTCTCTCTCCCTCTCTGTTTCTCTCTCTCCCTCTCTGTTCCTCCCTCTCTCTCTCTCTGTTCCTCTCTCTCTCCCTCTCCCTTCCTCCCTCTCCCTCTTTCTCTCTCTCTCTCTCTGTTCCTCTCTCTCTCCCTCTCTCTCTCTCTGTTCCTCTCTCCCCCTCTCTCTCTCTCTCTCTGTTCCTCTCTCTCTCCCTCTCTCTCTCTCTGTTCCTCTCTCCCCCTCTCTCTCTCTCTCTCTCTGTTCCTCTCTCCCTCTCTCTCTCTCCCTCTCGCTCTCTGTTCCTCCCTCTCTCTCTCTCTGTTCCTCTCTCCCCCTCTCTCTCTCCCTCTCTGTTCCTCTCTCTCTCTCCCTCTCTGTTCCTCTCTCTCCCTCTCTGTTCCTCCCTCTCTCCCTCTCTGTTCCTCTCTCTCTCTCTCTGTTCCTCTCTCTCCCTCTCTGTTCCTCTCTCTCTCCCTCTACCTCTGTTCCTCCCTCTCTCTCTCTCTGTTCCTCTCTCCCCCTCTCTCTCTCTCTCTCCCTCTCTGTTCCTCTCTCTCTCTCTCTGTTCCTCTCTCTCTCTCTGTTCCTCTCTCTCTCCCTCTCTCTGTTCCTCTCTCTCCCTCTCTGTTCCTCTCTCTCTCTCTGTTCCTCTCTCTCTCTCTCTGTTCCTCTCTCTCTTTCTGTTCCTCTCTCTCCCTCTCTGTTCCTCTCTCCCTCTCTCTCTGTTCCTCTCCCTCTCCCTCTGTTCCTCCCTCTCTCTCTCTCTCTGTTCCTCTCTCTCCCTCTCTGTTCCTCCCTCTCTCTCTCTCTCTGTTCCTCTCTCTCCCTCTCTGTTCCTCTCTCTCTCCCTCTCCCTCTGTTCCTCCCTCTCTCTCTCTCTGTTCCTCTCTCCCCCTCTCTCTCTCTCTCTCTCTCCCTCTCTGTTCCTCTCTCTCTCTCTGTTCCTCTCTCTCTCTCTGTTCCTCTCTCTCCCCCTCTCTGTTCCTCTCTCTCTCTTTGTTCCTCTCTCTCTCTCTGTTCCTCTCTCCCTCTCTCTGTTCCTCTCTCTCTCTCTTTTCCTCTCTCTCTCTCTTTTCCTCTCTCCCCCTCTCTGTTCCTCTCTCTCTCTCTGTTCCTCTCTCTCTCTCTGTTCCTCTCTCCCCCTCTCTGTTCCTCTCTCTCTCTATTTTCCTCTCTCCCCCTCTCTGTTCCTCTCTCTCTCTCTCTGTTCCTCTCTCCCCCTCGCTGTTCCTCTCTCTCTCTCTCCCTGTTCCTCTCTCTCTCTGTTCCTCTCTCCCCCTCTCTGTTCCTCTCTCCCCCTCGCTGTTCCTCTCTCTCTCTCTCTCTGTTCCTCTCTCTCTCTGTTCCTCTCTCCCCCTCCCTGTTCCTCTCTCTCTCTGTTCCTCTCTCCCCCTCTCTGTTCCTCTCTCCCCCTCGCTGTTCCTCTCTCTCTCTCTCTCTGTTCCTCTCTCTCTCTGTTCCTCTCTCCCCCTCCCTGTTCCTCTCTCTCTCTGTTCCTCTCTCCCCCTCCCTGTTCCTCTCTCTCTCTGTTCCTCTCTCTCTCGTTCTGTTCCTCTCTCTCTCGTTCTGTTCCTCTCCCTCTCTGTTCCTCTCTCCCCCTCTCTGTTCCTCTCTCTCTCTCTGTTCCTCTCTCTCTCTGTTCCTCTCTCTCTCTGTTCCTCTCTCTCTCTGTTCCTCTCTCTCTCTCTCTGTTCCTCTCTCCCTCTCTGTTCCTCTCTCTCTCTGTTCCTCTCTCTCTCTCTCTGTTCCTCTCTCCCTCTCTGTTCCTCTCTCTCTCTGTTCCTCTCTCTCTCTCTGTTCCTCTCTCCCCCTCTCTGTTCCTCTCTCTCTCTCTTTTCCTCTCTCCCCCTCTCTGTTCCTCTCTCTCTTTCTGTTCCTCTCTCCCCCTCGCTGTTCCTCTCTCTCTCTGTTCCTCTCTCTCTCTGTTCCTCTCTCCCCCTCTCTGTTCCTCTCTCTCTCTCTCTCTCTGTTCCTCTCTCTCTCTCTGTTTCTCTCTCTCTCTCTGTTCCTCTCTGTTCCTCTCTCTCTCTCTCTCTCTCTCTGTTCCTCTCTCTCTCTCTTTTCCTCTCTCCCCCTCTCTGTTCCTCTCTCTCTCTCTGTTCCTGTCTCCCCCTCTCTGTTCCTCTCTCTCTCTCTGTTCCTCTCTCCCCCTCTCTGTTCCTCTCTCCCCCTCGCTGTTCCTCTCTCTCTCTCTCTCTGTTCCTCTCTCTCTCTGTTCCTCTCTCCCCCTCCCTGTTCCTCTCTCTCTCTGTTCCTCTCTCCCCCTCTCTGTTCCTCTCTCCCCCTCGCTGTTCCTCTCTCTCTCTCTCTGTTCCTCTCTCCCTCTCTGTTCCTCTCTCTCTCTGTTCCTCTCTCTCTCTCTCTCTCTGTTCCTCTCTCTCTCTCTTCCTCTCTCCCCCTCTCTGTTCCTCTCTCTCTCTCTTTTCCTCTCTCCCCCTCTCTGTTCCTCTCTCTCTTTCTGTTCCTCTCTCCCCCTCTCTGTTCCTCTCTCTCTCTGTTCCTCTCTCTCTCTCTCTGTTCCTCTCTCCCCCTCCCTGTTCCTCTCTCTCTCTGTTCCTCTCTCCCCCTCTCTGTTCCTCTCTCTCTCTCTCTCTCTGTTCCTCTCTCTCTCTCTGTTCCTCTCTCCCCCTCCCTCTCTCTGTTCCTCTCTCCCTCTCTCTGTTCCTCTCTCTCTCGCTCTGTTCCTCTCTCTCTCTCTGTTCCTCTCCCTCTCTGTTCCTCTCTCCCCCTCTCTGTTCCTCTCTCTCTCTCTCTCTCTTTCTGTTCCTCTCTCTCTCTCTGTTCCTCTCTCTCTCTGTTCCTCTCTCCCCCTCTCTGTTCCTCTCCCCCTCTCTGTTCCTCTCTCTCTCTCTCTCTCTTTCTGTTCCTCTCTCTCTCTTTCTGTTCCTCTCTCTCTCTCTGTTCCTCTCTCTCTCTGTTCCTCTCTCCCCCTCTCTGTTCCTCTCCCTCTCTGTTCCTCTCTCCCCCTCTCTGTTCCTCTCTCTGTCTCTCTCTGTTCCTCTCTCTCTCTCTCTGTTCCTCTCTCTCTCTGTTCCTCTCTCCCTCTCTGTTCCTCTCCCTCTCTGTTCCTCTCTCTCTCTCTCTGTTCCTCTCTCTCTCTTTCTGTTCCTCTCTCTCTCTGTTCCTCTCTCCCCCTCTCTGTTCCTCTCTCTTTCTGTTCCTCTCTCTCTCTGTTCCTCTCTCTCTCTGTTCCTCTCTCCCCCTCTCTGTTCCTCTCTCTTTCTGTTCCTCTCCCTCTCTGTTCCTCTCTCTCTCTCTCTGTTCCTCTCTCTCTCTTTCTGTTCCTCTCTCTCTCTGTTCCTCTCTCTCTCTCTGTTCCTCTCTCCCCCTCTCTGTTCCTCTCTCTTTCTGTTCCTCTCTCTCTCTGTTCCTCTCTCTCTCTGTTCCTCTCTCTCCCTCTCTGCTCTGACAATCATCAGATATACAGTTGAAACCAGATATTTACTCTTCAGATAAAAACACTTTTTTAATTGTAACATCAAATCAGACTAAATGTTTATTTTTTAGATAAATATAAAAACACATTTGTTAACTTTAAGAGTAAAGAGAGAAACTGTCTGTGTTTCTTAATTGCAAATGGCACCAAATTGTATTCAAACTGAGCCACACTTATGGAGCTCCACAGCTCTGTTCCTGGTGTTTTGTTGACATCTCTTGATGTTCCCATGTCACAGAAACAGGCTCTGTGTTTTGCTCTCCTGCATTTGATGAAAGTGATAAAAATAGAAGCTCTGTCTCTCTTTATTCTGACATTTAGCTAATTCAAAAGATTTTAAATATTTATTTATCCAAAACAAAACAAGTTTACTCTAAAATGATGTTGTACAGTAAAAAATGTTCTTGTGTTTTCCATAAAGTGTAAATATCTGGTTTCAACTGTGAATATACTGCTGTGTATAGAAGTTCCTCTTGTTTTGCATAGAAATATACTGAACAACATACAAAGCATAATATATAAAATAACATCTACCAGAGTTTTTCCTTTGAAAGAAGCTCCTTATGTCCATTCTTGTATATCAGTGCATTACTGAAACAGATTTATTTAGCCGTGGAGGGAAACAACTGAAAATATAAAATAAACACACATGTAAGCTGAGACTCTCAGAAACAGCATTGTTGTTGTTCGGCTTTTCATTTCACCATTTGCTGATTCACTTGAAGAACGAGTAACGTAAACGTATCAGTTTGATATCAGTCTTTCGTGATACACCGTCATATTTACATTATTTGTACAGCTTTGGTACCTGGTCGAACTTCAGTTCTCTGCCTGGCTGCGCTTCTCTAACAGCGCACTCGCAGGCAGCAGCTGCCCCGCCCCTCACTCAGTGTCTGAGCTCAGATCATACCAATATTAGGGGGGATTTACGCACAGTCGTAAATTCCCACAGTGTGCGCTATGTGCTTCGAATATTGTGTGTAGTTTTTGTTTTATACAGTTATCAGCCAGGCATGTAACTATGAAAAAATTACACTCCAAAAGACCCCGGGCTTCTGAAAAAACAACCCGGGCTTAAGCCCAGTAAGCCACCCCCCGCCCCGCCACTGGTTATTATAAGAGATAAGTCATGAGATTTAAAGGCTTGACAAATGAAGTGGCCAGCTGGATCACACTTGCTGAGCAAATGCTCAAATCTATGTTTTAAGTTTTGAGTTCTGTGCATTATTAAAGAAATTAGAGCTGAAATGTGCCTTTAAGGGCAACACCCTCACGTTCATTGATGTGTGTGTGTTAAAACTCTTTGATGTTTTTGGTCACATCTCTCAGCTTTCAGCCTCTTTGACCTCTTCAACATGGCGCCCGCAGTGGAACACCTCGGGACAGGAAGGAGGTCGGGCGCTGCGCCTGCGCAGTTGCTCTGTCCGGGTCCCTGTAAAGATGTCTGAGCAGGCGGGGAGGGAGCGGAGCGGAGGACCCGAAACAACGCGCAGAACCCGCAACTGTCCGCGACTTAACCGGCCAAGGTAAGCGCCGACGGTCCCGCGGGCCGGCTCCGGGCGCACCGACACGCGGCGGAAGGTGTCAGCTCCCGGTGGGGGCTGGACAGTGGCGCGCGGGGCGGCCCAGCTCGGAGCACAGAACAGAAATGTTAGTGAGGGCGCGCGACGCTGTGGCAGGGGCGTGTCCGCCATCTTGTGAGTGAAGTGGCGCCTGAACAGCCGCAGGTCTCTGAGCCTAATGGCGGCTAACTGCCGATGTGACCGCGCGAAGGTTCCGAACCCGACCTTTACTGAGCGTGCTGCCCAGCCTGACCCCACCGCAGAGCCGGACCGGCCGTCACCGTGTGTCCGTGTCGGTCCCGGGCTCCCGAGCAGCCGCCGCAGCCTTTTGTTGTCCTCCTCCCCCTCTCTCCCTCCTCCCTGTTTGTTTGGGAAACCTGCACCGCGCATGCGTGTAACCATGGCGCTAGTTTCTGCGTGTAAGAAAACACGATCAAACGTGTCGACAGCGCGCTAAAATCTGTCTGAGCCCATCGATCATTGTGATCAATTTAATCACTGATCGGCTGTTTGCCGCCGTCTGACGTCAGCGCGCCACATTAACCCGCGGGATCGGAGCAAGCACCGAGACCGCCACAACACACACGCACATAGACGCCTGGATGCACGCACGCGCCAACACACCTGAACGAGCACCTGTAACGCTGATCAAACTACTGATGAGTTTGTCTGATCTGTATGGCCCTCTGAGCAGGGCTGGGTGTGCCCACCGATTCTCACTCAGTTATTCTAATTCTGATCATTTATCAGTACATGGGCATATTTTTACATCTGTGTATAAAACAAAGCTGACACTGAGACAGGTGTGAGCATCACAGCAGAGGCCTTTGTGTCAGAGTAACTGAGGATAAAACAAAAAGCCAGCAGCAGCAGATTTTCCTGGAATAACTTTTTATAGCAGATAATGTTAAAAATATTCTACAGTAGATCAAAAACTGAAGAAAACCACAAATCAACACGTGAACATTACCTGATGCTGCTTAAGGGAAGCAGAGCACACTGAGAGAGAGCTGTGCAGGAAGTGTTTTTTTTATCCTGGTGGATTCAAAAAAGCCAAAGTCAGAGAAAACTCGTGACCACGTGTATCAAACGTGAAACGTAGTTTGGATCTTCTGTTGCTGCTGGTTCAGTGAATTTTGGTCTGAGAGTGACGAAGACATGTCGGCTTTCAGCCCCGACAGCATGCACGTGTCATGGGGTGAACCATCCTTGCTCTGTTTATATATTTTTACCTGCTCGTTAATCGTTGCTGTTTGGCGAGTGTTGAAATGAGCTTCTGGTATTTCTGTCGAAATACATTGTTATTATTATTATTATTATTATACATTATTATGTCAAATCGATACCATTATTTGTAAAACCCACCCCTACCTCTGATTGCAGCTGCACACCTGTCTGACTCATTCTCACCTGTGTTTTGTTTTGAAGGCACGTGATGTCATTCTAACTGCCAAGATGTCCAATGACAGCCAGGGATTGGTGAAGGGGGAGGCGGCCATGATGCTGGCTCCCTCTGGCTCCGCCTCATCTCAGGGACCACCCCTTTCTCCGTCCACTGCCTCTAAAGCACCTGAGCTCCCAGGTACGCTCGTTTGCCTCTTACCTGTCCCACTCACCGTACTCCAACCCTGATTACCCTCTCTCTCTTTCTCCCCCCCTAGATGAGTTGGTTCAGGCTGGATGGTCCAAGTGTTGGTCTCGGCGGGAGAATCGGCCATATTACTTCAACAGATTCACCAATCAGAGCCTGTGGGAGGTGCCAGTGCTCGGCCAGCATGATGTTATTGTGAGTATTGCCTGTGCTTATCATTTACAGTTATTGATTGATATGCAGTTATTGATCAGGTACCGATCTGTGTCTGCAGTCTGATCCTTTAGGTCTAAATGCGGCTCCTGCAGAGGGCGGGGACAGTAACCTTGGTAATGGTCAGAGGAAGAGGAGGAGCTCTGAGGAGCAGGGGGGAGGACCCAACAGCTTCAAACGTGCTAAGGTAAAACGGAGTCCTAGGTTGGATGAGCCAGAAAGATGCTCTGCTGTGATTGGCTGACATACTGACCTTCATGCCCGCTGTTACATTTCCTATGCCACGATTAGTAACCTGACAACCAATCACAGCAGAGTGTGAATAGACTGACGTATGATGCTCCGAGTGCAGGTGAGCGAACCCTGACCAGGTCTGTCTGTTACCAGGTGGAGCCGACCACGCCCATCTCTCCCAGCACTCCTGGGGTCAAACCCTGGAGCTCCGCCGCTGAGGACAAACAGGCCCAGTCCGCCACACCCACCACACCGAGCCCCGCCCCCGCGCCGTACAGACCAGCTGTGTGAGTACTGCATGTTGTTTTGTTTTGTTTTGTTGAAGGACCTTTTTGATTGGTCGGTGTTTTCAGGATTTACTGGGACCTGGACGTGCAGACCAACGCCGTGATCCGAGAGCAGGCCCCCGCCAGCCACCACCTGCCCCCCCACCCCGAGATCGAGCTCCAGCGAGCGCAGCTGGTCACCAAGCTGAGGCAGCACTACCACGAGCTGTGCCACCAGAGGGAAGGTATGCCACACGTGCAGGTTGTGTACTGGTAGCTCCTCCCCCACAGGTGAGAGGTGGAGGGAGAACACATCTTCAGATAGGGTGAAGGTCAAAGGTCATCAGAGACTTTGGAGCCGTCCAAGCCCGAGTGTTCATTAATGGGTATGACGGGCATGTGTGAATGTGAGCTCTGACCAGGTGTTGGTTCTCTGCCTCAGGTATCGATCCGCCCCGGGAGTCCTTCAACCGCTGGCTGCTAGAGAGGAAAGTAATTGACAAAGGTCACGACCCCTTACTGCCGAGTGACTGTGACCCTGTTATCTCCCCATCGATGTTCCGAGAGGTCATGAACGACATCCCTATCAGGTGACTTTAAAATCGAGTGGCGTTCGCGTCTCGTGCTCTTGGCGTTCGTTTGCTGTGAGGAGAACATGAGATTTGCTTTTAATTGAGTGATAAATGTCTGACACTAGAAATAGTCTGAATTTATTGATCAGAGATCATGTGCAGATTAATATATTGATCAGTGATTGGTTTGTGTGTGGCAGGTTGTCTCGCATTAAGTACAAAGAGGAGGCTCGGAAGCTGCTCTTTAAATACGCTGAAGCTGCCAAGAAGATGATCGACTCCAGGTAGGACCCAGCTGACCAACTGCTGAGCTCAATCCTGCTGAGATTATCAAGTGGGCCCGCGCTCTGACCTCTGACCTGTCACCCATGCAGGAATGCGAGCCCGGAGAGCAGGAAGGTGGTGAAATGGAACGCCGAGGACACGATGAACTGGCTGCGCCGAGATCACTCTGCCAGCAAGGAGGACTATATGGTAACCTGTGACTTTCGCTTCATCTGTACTCGTTACACGATTGCTTGTAGATCACCTGTACAAGTCGCCTGTGACTGTCACTGGTGTATCTGCAGGACCGTCTGGAGCACCTGAGGCAGCAGTGCGGTCCTCACGTCGCCGCCGTCGCCAAAGATTCTGTCGAGGGAATCTGCTCCAAGATCTACCAGCTGTCTGCGGAGTACAGCCGCCGCCTGCGCCAGACACACCTGAGCCTGCTGCAGGACCCGCCCACTGGTACACTTCAGTCCTGTGTATTATTCACCTGTGTACCTGGCTGTCTGAGCCCATAGTGTTCTGTCTCTGCATGTTTCAGAGGCGTGTGCGTCCCCGCCGCAGTCCCGCCTTGTCTACTGTTACCCGGTGCGTCTGGCGATCCCGTCGCCGCCGCTGCCTCGTGTGGAGCTTCACTTTGAGAATGACATGGCGTGTTTACGCTTTAGAGGAGAGATGGTCAAAGTTAACAGAGGACACTTCAGCAAACTGGTCAGTAACCCCGTGGTAATCTGATTACCTTAAAAATTGTAATCCGAGTACATAACAGCAACCTAGTCAGTACCTCCGGTGTAATCTGTTTACTTTTTACATAGTAATACAAGGACTCAAAAGAGTAATCAAAGTACTCATCAAAAAGCTGGTCAGTAACGCATTGTAATCAGATTACTGTGTCCAATCTGTCCCGTTTGTCTCTCACCTGTCTCGCTGCAGGAGCTGTTGTACAGGTACAGCTGTATAGACGACCCTCGCTTCGACAAGTTCCTGTCCAGAGTCTGGTGCCTCCTGAAGAGATACCAGGTCAGCTGACGGCGTGCTCGCTCGGTTCACCTGCTTCATTAGCTGCTCAAAGCTAACCAGGTGTGTGTGTGCGTGCAGGTGATGTTCGGCAGTGGTGCTAACGAGGGGAGTGGCCTGCAGGGGGCGCTGCCGGTGTTGGTGTTTCAGACGCTGAACCGTCAGTTTGGTGTTTCTTTCGAGTGCTTTGCCTCGCCACTCAACTGCTACTTCAAACAGTTTTGCTCCGCCTTCCCTGATACCGACGGCTTCTTCGGGTCCAGAGGGTGAGGTGACACAACTGGACAATCCGCTGCACAGTCTGTCCACTCTCCCTGTCCCAGCGTGACAATCTGGCATGTGTTTCAGGCCCTTCCTGTCCTTCTGTCCGGTCAGCGGCTCGTTTGAAGCCAACCCGCCGTTCTGCGAGGAGCTGATGGATGCAATGGTGACGCACTTTGAGGTCAGTACTAGTCTCTGATCTGGCCTCTGAAACGGACTGTGATCCAGGGTTTCTGATCCGGTCTCCTGTCTTTCTCAGGACCTGTTGGACCAGTCCTCGGAGCCTCTGTCGTTCATCGTGTTCGTGCCTGAGTGGCGTGACCCCGTGACTCCAGCTCTGACTCGCATGGAAGGAAGTAGATTCCTGCGTCATCAACTCAGCATTCCCGCCTACGAGCATGAGTACCGATCAGGGAGTCAGCACATCTGCAAAAGGTACTCGCACTACAGTGCTGTAGTATTACTGTAATACTAATATTGTGTACACTGAATTACTGATTGATTGTAGTAGCCTAATACTCTGATTACTTTATATATTATCAGGGATGAGATGTACTACCGGGCTGTACACGGTACTGCAGTTCTCTTCCTGCAGAACGACGCCGGCTTTGCGAAGTGGGCGCCTACTCCAGAGCGTCTGGCCGAGCTGACAGCAGCGTACCGCGCCTCTTCGACCCGCATTTCCTCCTTGTCGTCCCCTGGCCCTGCCCACATCTCTCCTGGAGATAGAGACTCCGCCCCCAAAACATCTGATAGGACACAGAGTAACGTATTGTCACCCGGTGGCCACGACGACAACAACAACAACGACAACAACAGCAGCGGTGATAGTGGCAGCAGCAGCAGTCCTCGAGACAAAGTGTCCACCGTGTAGGCGGGGCTTGTGGAGGCCACGCCCTTTCGCCTGTTGGACAGTTGTTTCAAGTTTTGTTTTCTGACTTGTCTCGTTCAGATTGTCTTTCACCAGCACCTGTAGCAAATGTTTATCCATAATGCCACATGCCACCAGGGGGTGGGCGAAGCCTGAATTAGCCCCACCCTCTGCTGGCTTTAACCCCGCTCTGTTGTGATTGGTCAAAGCTCTGGAGCTTTTTTTATTTTTAAAATTTTTTTTTAAAACTTGCAGCTGATTCTTGTTCAGCTGTGGCTTCTGTTGTTCAGCAACAAACATCACAGCCAATCAGTGAGCAGCGACTTCGAGCTCCAGCAATAACCCCCCCCCACCTGTAATGTCACTTGTGACCACGGAGGACTCTGATCCCCGCACCCATAGGGCTTTCTGATTGGTCAATAAGGCAGCTACTGTTTCTATTGGACAGATCTTTGTTTTTCTGGGGTTTGATTTTGTTTTGTTTTTTTCAGTCCTGCTTCTGGTCCCGCCTACTTATAATGGCCCGGCCAGTCAGTGTGGGGAAATGGACTACTCATGAGGTGGAGGATTAACAGTTAGGTGGGAGGAGGTGGAGTCAGATTCAGACTGTTGCTCGGAGACAGACGCCTTAGAGTGCGGGGTCACTGACGCTGAGGGGGCGGGGTCTCATGTAATCAAACTGACAGACATTTGTGTGAACACGACAGTTTTTTGTCATTAACGTCTTTTTTTTCGGGTTCATCAAACGTTTGTCAGAAAAATTAAAGTTTTTTTTTATTTAAACTTTTGGGAGTTTGCTTTGTGTTTTGTTTATTTTATTTTTAAGTGTTTCAAACATTTTTTTTCCCTCTTTTCTGCTCTCTGACTCCTCCCACTCAGTAACCTGACACTACAACAAATGTTTGTTCTGGGATTGGCTGGCTGTGGCCCAATGAGGCGTCTGTTTCCGGGGCTGGCAGCAGTGTATATAGTGTATAGCCTGTTGATGTTTTAATTTAAAGCGACGGTGTGAAACCAAAGCGACAAAGCTGCGATAGACAGACTCCTCCTCCTCACATCGTCTTCATCATCATCCGGTGTGCGTGAACTATTTCGAAGATGTTCCTGACTCTCAGAGCGTGCGCCGCCATTCTTACGTTCCTCTTCCCGTTCAGCACGAGGTCATGTGTTCAGGTGTTTCGTGCCGCTGCAGCTTCACTTGTTTGGTCACGTTAAGAACGTTCGTCACGGCTTCGACATGTGACAGTAATGTAAAGCACCGCAGGACGCCACTCTGGATGTGTTATTGGCATCAAACCCTGACATGAACTGTCTTAGTCACCGTTGTGTGATGGCGTGCATTTAAATGCTGCCCTCGCCATCACACAAAGGTCACTATGAAACTTTTTGCAGTTTTCTTGGCGAGCCGAAGCGCTCACAGAGATGCCATCATAATCTGTCTCCACGGGAACAAATGCACCAGGAGAAACGTGACGCAGGACGCGATGGAACAGCGGATTTTTACACGTGAACGTAATTGTCGTTGTGACACTCGCTCACATGTAAGGATTAACGCGCGTGTGGTGGATTAACTCCGAACCAGGAGTGTGCACGTGAGCCGAGCACTGGTTCTTTGATGTCACAGTGAATACTGAGCTGTGATTGGCTGCTCTGGCAGCAGCAGTGAAACGTGCACATGATGCTCCGGTGATGCAATCAGAGGCTCATCCACTGGGCCCGCCTCCATAGGTGTGTGTCCTGGTCATAGCTGCGTCCATGTGCCCAGTTACTTGTGCACAAACTCCAGGTGTTTGTCAGAGGGCGGAGCTAGAAGTGCTGATAGCTTAGCATAGCACAAAGTCGCTAATGTTGCAGCTGCAGACGTCTCACTTCATCTGACTCACCTGCTGGGTTCACTCCTCTTTGACTGTCTGTGATGTAGACACCTTACTGGAGGCGGCGGCTCGCCAAAGCCTGGCTGTAAACAGGAAGTGGTCCATCTTGTTTGTTGGCCCCTCTGCAGATTGTAAATAGTGTCTGTACTCCAGTAAAATCTGAAACCAGTAAAACCAGTGCTGTTCCTCTTTCTGCTACAGTCACATGACCTCACACAGTCACACCAGTGTAAATGTTTGTCATCTACAGTAAGACCATCTGCAAGTATCATTTGTCGTTTCTGTGTGATGACAGTTTAAACAAACTTCACGTTAGTCAGTTTTCAGTGTTACACTCTCACCTGTGACGTCACCCTGGAGTCTGCCTGCCGGGGTCCATCCCCATGAACAGAACAGAATAAAATAGCGGGTTTTCTCTGAGAACACGGTTGGTGCACACAGTAATGACATTCTGATGCATTTATTCTTCGTCAGACTGCACAGCAAAACAAACTGCAGTAATCGTCTGAGTCACAGCTGAGATGCTTTCCTATCCTAGCCTCCTATCTTCCTATACCTGCTGACAGCACACCTGTCCACGTTTATGATTTGTCCTAAGCTCCGCCTCCTTTGAGTGAATGCGCTGAATGACCAGAAATCCTGAAATTCATAGCGCAAGGCCCAGGACCCGAGGAACAGGTGAGGATAAGCTGATGACCCACCTTCTCTAGAGAAGCTTCTGACTGAAAACGCTGCTGAGGCTGCTCGGCATCAATCCCGCGGACCTGACATCATGTGTAGCACCTGTTCTGTACCGGTTCACAGCCGTTACACACTTTTACAGCTCGTGCACTTGCATTAAAGCGGTGTTCAGTGATATGACGACATCTAATTTTAGAATTTGTATAATTTTTAACATTTCGTATAATTTTAGTATTTATGTTTTATAGTAGTTTTACATAATATGTTTGGTGCCTGTCAGTATTTATCTCCTTTTTACATTGTGCTCAGTATGAAGTTAGTGAGTCACGTGCTGACAGCGATCAGGTTTGTACCTTTCATTGTGTGCCTTACGGCATTCACACTATTGTGTTCCTGTTTCTCTTTAAACTTTATTATTCTACCTTATTCTAGTTGCTCCGTTTCTTTGCTGCGTAACTACTCCCTCAGTTTTCATCCGGTTTTCACCATTCAAAATTTTAACTGTTCTGCTGATTCTGCTAATGCCAGATATATCTTTTGGTGCTCATAGCTTTTATACCTTTTGAAATATTAAGCTTTTTATGCCATTTTTTGGCCCATTTTGATCAATGGGACCTCTCAGCTCTTCAGCAAAAATGTCAGCTCCTTCACTTTCAGCAGAGAGTTCAGCTTTTTCCACCTCTTTTCAATACAAGCCTCTTCTGCTCCGGTTTGGCTCAGTGAGATGAGTAGCCGCCTTAAGACCAGGGGGCGCAGGTTCGAATCCTACCTGTGTCTGATGCCCCACATCTCCTCTTGCACTTACTCTGCAGGTTTAAGCAAAGAAATAAGCTTCTACACCGCTTTTCAGCAGATAGTTCTGCTTCTGCTTTTTTCAGAGTCCACTACACGGCATTCACACTGCATTCAACTTTTTCTATTTTTTTTTTTTAAACAGGCACACCTGTTCAGGGCTGAATGTCGCCACTGATTTCTATAACTGATTCGATTCAGTCAGTCACAAGTATTCTAATTCTGATCATTTATCAGTACATATTTTTATATCTGTGTATAAAACAAAGCTGACACTGTGCTTCAACAGAGGTGTGAGCGTCACAGCAGAGGCCTTTGTGTCAAAGTAATTGAGGATAAAACAAAAAGCAGGAAGCAGAAACCTGGCCTGACTTCTTATAGATAACCTTACAAATACAAATAACCTTTTTTTTTTATAATTGAAGTCTTTATTTGTTTTTAACATTTCACAACACAAAAACAAACACAACAAACAACAACAGAAAAAAATATATATATATATATAAAAAATATAATAATAATAATTAAAAAAAACAAAAAAAAAAAACAAATCAGTTAACTCAAATCTTTAAGTCATTCCCTTACTGAGTGCCTACACAAACAAACAGTGCAGCAAGCGTACAACATGACTAAAGATAATTGCCCTGACCAAATAAGTTCCAACCATCTCAGCCAAAAACACGTCCCCACGATTTGTCAAAACCCTCCCTATCATCATTAATCCTAGCCAAGAGTTTTTCATACGACACCATTTTCAGCATAGTTTCTATTCTGGAGGAGATGGTTCCTTCCATACACTGAGAATAACTCGAGCCGCTGCGATCACCCCCACCTTTATAACCACAAAGTCATATTTTGAAACCCCAGGTAATACTGACCGATCCCCTAATAAGCACAGTCTTGGTGACAGGGGTATCATCAAACCAATCCACCTTCCTATTTTGTCCAATACTTTTTGCCAAAAGGGATAAACTTTCCCACATTCCCAAATAGCATGTATAAATGTCCCTGGATCTGAACTACATTTCCAGCATACATTACTGGGACTAATTCCCATTCTATAAAGTTTGGATGGAGTGAAGTACCACCTGTGTATTAATTTATACTGAGTAAATTTACCCCTGGCCTCTCTTATATATTTATCAGAGAATGACAAAATTCTGCGCCAGTCTTCTTTAGAAATTGCACAACCCAGATCCCTCTGCCATATAACCCTCAAGTTTTCACATATCTCTTTTTTTGGATTGTTAAACAGTTTGTAGAAAACCGCCGCCCTATGTGCTGTACTGGACAATTCTAAAAACTCCACCACCATATTCGAGCTTTGAGCAAATTTTCCTTTGGTAACACAATCCCTTATTTGTAAATATTTCCAAAAATTATTTTCTCTTATCAAACCGTATTTTCGGGTTATTTCAGCAAATGACATAAACACTCCCCCTGAGTAAAGATCACTTATCCTGCGTATGCCTTTGACGAGCCATTCCTTCCAGAACACAGTTTTCCGCCCAATCCTTACAGCAATATTGTTCCATAGCGAGGCATAAGGTTGTCTTAGATGAGATGCTCCACACAACTTGTGCACCTCCACCCAGACAGCTTTGGAATACCCGAGCACTGGGTTATCATGAGAGTCTTGTCCATTAGTTGCCGCGCCCTGCGAGAGAACATCCAAAGGTGTGAAGGGGCTCGCTAGTTCCTGTTCGATCTTCATCCAGCTCAGCTCAGAGCCCGATCCTGTCCAGTATTTGGCCAGTCTTGACAATTCAAAAGCTAAATTATACAACTTCACATTTGGGAGGGCCATTCCCCCAATGTCTTTATAGGCCCACATTTTCTTTATATTCACTCTCGGCTTCTTGTTATTCCACAAAAAATCTTTGATTAACTTCTCAATTTGACCAAATATGTGCAAAGGAATTCGTACAGGTAACATCATGGAAACATAATTGAACTGTGGGACCACCATCATTTTAATCACATTAATTTTACCCCATAGTGTAAGATTCAATTTACCCCATTTATCCAGATTTGTTTTTATCTTTAGGAGGAGAGGTTCCACATTTGAAAGCATAATATCCTCCAAGTCGGGTTTTAATAATATTCCTAAATACTTCATACCTGAAGGTGAGTACTTAAAATTGAATGGAGTAACGCATCCAGAATGACATGATGCTGACAATGGCATGCCCTCTGACTTGTCCCAGTTTATCTTATAACCTGACAACCCTGAAAATGACTCAACACACGTGAGTAGCGCTGGTAGAGACTGCATGGGATCCGTCAATACTGCTAAGATGTCATCAGCATATAGAAACAACTTGTGTTCCATACCCCCTGCATGAACACCTCTGACACCCCTGTTTGCTCGAATAGCCAAGGCCAGCGGTTCCAGAAATATTGTAAAAAGCAACGGGGACAAAGGGCACCCCTGTCGGGTCCCGCGAGTAAGATGAAAAAACCCTGACACCAATCCATTTGTCAAAACCGCTGCCCTTGGACTTGCATATACAGTTTTGACCCAATTACAAAACCCAGGCCCAAACCCGAACCTTGCGAGGGTCGTCATAAGGAAGCCCCATTCCACCCGATCAAAGGCCTTCTCAGCATCTAGCGAGAAGGCCGCAACCGGGGTTAGGTTAGATTCGCTTCTGTGCATGAGATGAAGAAGTCTTCTAATGTTATCACCTGAGGACCTATTTTTAATAAAGCCAACCTGGTCACCATTAATGATATCTGGTAATATTTGATCCAGGCGGGAGGCCAAAACCTTTGTCAAAATTTTGCAATTAATGCCCAAAAGGCTTACAGGCCGGTAATTTGCTGGGTCCGACAGATCCCTATCCTTTTTAGGAATAAGGGAGATCAGTGCTTCATTAAACGTACTCGGCAAGGAACCTATCTCCAATGCCTCAAGGTAAACTTTATGCAGGACTGGGGCTAAAATATCGATATATTTCTTATAATACTCAATCGGGAAGCCATCCAAGCCTGGCGATTTCCCATTCTTCATTAATAAGATCGCAGCCCTGACCTCTTCTTCCGTTATAGGCTCATCCAGTCTCGTTTTCTGTTCCCCAGAGAGAGTAGGTAATTGTAGACCTGAAAAAAATGTCTCCACCTCCTCTTCATCAAGCGCACCAGCAGACGTATACAAATCCTGATAAAATAATTGGAAAACTGAGTTTATTTCCTTCGATGAGGTTATCACTTGGCCGTCCTTCTTAATCATAGATATATTATTCAAATTATCTTGCTGCTTCAGTTGTCTTGCCAATAGTCTTCCACTCTTTTCGCCACCTTCATAAAATTTTGTTTTGAGCCTAAATAAGGCATATTCCGCCTTTTTGTTATAAATGTCATTCAACTGGCATTTTAATTTACATATAGTCTGATATTTATAATTTGAATATTGACTCGCTAAGTCCTTCTCCAACTCCCGTATTTCTTTATCCAAGGTTTCTACCCGTTCTAGATCACTTTTCTTAACTTTTGATGCGTATGTAATCATCTTTCCTCTTATATATGCTTTAGATGCTTCCCAAACTGTGGCTACTTTGTCTGTGGAACCCATATTGATTTCGAAAAATTTTTTGAGATCCTTTGTTAACTCCTCACTAAAACTCTTGTTCTGCAACAACATCGTGTTAAGCCTCCAGCGGCCCCTCTTCGTTCTATCCGTGTTCAAGTCAATTTGCAACTCTACTGTGGCATGATCACTAATAGCAATGGCACCAATCTCACAGTCTACGACTGACTCGACCAGAGACTTTGATATTAAGGCGAAATCTATCCTCGAATATGTTTTATGACAGTTGGAGTAAAACGTGTATTCCCTTGAACTGGGATTAACTAACCTCCAAATGTCCGTTAAGCAAAGATCCTCTGTCAGTAAATGAACAGCCTCTCTGTCCCTGGGTGTAGACGTACCCCTGGGATTACTCTTATCAATTATCCCATCCATCACCTGGTTGAAATCCCCAGCCAATATCACCTGCCCCACATGATCCCCTATTATCTTATTCATTTTGTGAAAAAAAACTGGCTCTTCCTTATTAGGTGCATAAAAATTGCACAAAACTGTTCGAACCCCATTAATTAAGGCCTCCAAGCATATAATGCGTCCTTCGTCATCATTATACTTCTTCAGCAACACGAAGCTTAATTTCTTATTAACAAGGATCAATACACCATTTCGTTTACTCGAATATGAACTATGAAAAACGGAGCCCACCCAGTCTCGTTTAAATTTTTTCGCCTCTTCTTCCCCCGCAATGTGGGATTCCTGAATAAACACTATATCTGCATTTTTAGATTTTAAGTATGTTAGAACCTTCCTCCTCTTGATTGGGTCCCCACATCCGTTTATGTTCCACGATATTATTTTAGTATACCTGTTCATCGCTTTCTAACAGAAATGGGGTAAGGCACACCTATGCATAGGCACTCAATATTACAAAACCCATCTGGTCTTATCAAACTAGCCGTCATTAAAAAACAACAAAAAAACAAACAAACCTGAACAAAACCAACACCCTTCTTTGCATAGCAACTCTGAACAACGTTGCTAAGCGCCCCCTCCCTCCCCTCCTACCCAAGCCTAACTAACTTTAGCTTGAGACCCCAAACTGCTCGTGGTCCGTGAGACACGCTAATCATCCGACAGCAGCACCACCGCCGCAGCCCCATTGTGCCCATTGTTTGTTTGTTACTTTATTTTAAAATCCACATACACTACTCCGATCTGTTACATCATGTCCCGCATTCCTCTAAGTCGACTCCTGCAGAAATTTCTCAGCCTCTTTTCCGTCTTTGAATGCTTTCTTTTGTCCGTTCCACGTGAAAACGAGCGTTGCAGGATACATCAGCCTATGCTTCACTTGTAGCTCCCGAAGACGCCTCTTCACCGGATTGAATGCCTTCCTCTTCTCCGCCAGCTCCTTTGTAACATCTTCAAAAAAGGAAAGCTTGGAGCCTTGCCAATCGACTCCACGCCTCTCTCTGGCCACCCGAAGCACTTTCTCCCTAGCAGATGAACGTAGAAAGCGGACATGTATCACCCTGGGAGGCTCGTTAGGTTCCGGCATTGGTACCGGGGAACGGTGGGCACGTTCAATTTCAAATTCACTTCCAGAAAGCTCAAATGCTTTGGCCAGTATTTCCATCACATATTTGTCCACGTTCCCGGGTGTCTCCACACCTTGTTTGAGTCCAATGATCCGTACATTATTCCTCCTGCTACGGTTTTCAAGGTCCTCCACTCGCGACCACAACGCGTCCATCCTCTTCTGGAATTTGTCCACTTTTGCCTCGGTAAGCACGCTGGCATCTTCCATGTCTGATATACGTTGTTCCGCCTCCCCTAACCTCACTTTTATATCTTCCACCGAATCTTTCAATTCTTTAGTGGCCTCTTTAATAGTGGTGACATCTTTTGCTACGACCTGAAGAGTAGCGTTCATCTTCTTAATTTCTTCAAAAATGTCTTTTTTGCTCTCGCTCCCTATACCGTCCTCAACTACTGGACAGGCGGCCTCAGATGCAGATGCACTTTCGGGTGGTTCCGGAGCGAGGCTAATGCTAGCTTGCTTCTTCCTCGTGGTAGCTCCCTTAAAAAAGTTTGCTTTGTTGTTACCTGCCATTTTCCAAAGACGGTAATCCTTGAAAAGCTTCAAAGTCCACAAAGGGCGTCCAATTTACGACTACAGCTGGAGTGTATGTTTCCAGATTCAGAACATTAATCAACAGGCTTTAGGAGCGCCTCTAGTGTGCGGCCATCTTCTTCGGCGGTCCCACGTGACTCCCAAATACAAATAACCTTAAAAATATTCTGCCATAGATCAAAAACTGAAGAAAACCATGAATCAACATGTGAACATTACCTGATGCTGCTGAAGGGAAGCAGAGCACACTGAGAGACAGAGCTGTGCAGGAAGTTTGATTTTGTCTTGGAGGAAAGTCAGAGAAAACGTGTGACGATGTTTATCCGATATGACATTAGTCAAACTCAAATCGATTTGAATGGGGAAATCGATTTTTTAAACCCACCTCTACACCTGTCTGCACAGGTGACCTCCTTACGATCACAAATCCTCCGGAAGTCAGTGCTTTTATTGTGAAGCGGTGACAGGAAGTGCGGTTGTATTCGGTTTTGCCGGAAGTGGAAGAAGCAGCAGCGAAGTTTCCGCGAAACAGACAATAAACAGGCAAAGTGGTAGCCACGTATCGATTATTGTTTGCTGAGTATCAGTTGATCGTCGGTCAGCTCGGGGCAGTAACCGTAAACACCTTTACGGCCGCTGATTGCCGTTAGCGCGGTCTTTGGCCCGGTTGGACCCGGATCGGAACAGATGGGGGCGCACCGCAGTGACGGAGGCCGGGACTGGCTGCAGCAGGACGGGCCGGAGCAGCCGGACCACCCGGAGCAGAGCCCGGTGAGGCCGCGAGCCACCGCACAAACATCTGTTACACGACACCGTGAATATTTTTTTCATGACAGCTGGTGACGTCACAGTCACGGAATAAACCTAAACACGGTGGTCCGGGTAACTCCAGGAAATAGACGGAGCCCCGGCCCCCGCTTTTTGGTGTGTTTTTGTCAGAGTTGGCTCTCAGGTGGTTTGAGTCACGTGTCTGTTGTCAGGATAAGCCAAACACCTGCTCAGTTGAAAGTAATCCATTACTCTATAGGCAGAAATCTTTTACTATGTGTTAATGTTTGTCGGGAAACACAGGTGCGCTTCACCTGAACACCTGTACACTCTGTTTTCTAAATAACTTTGGGTTGAAAATGTCCTGGTGTGCTCTTACCTGTTCACACGTCATACAGTTACACTCATCTGTGTGTGTGTGTGTAGAAGCCGTGGAACTTGATGATCAAACACAGACAGATCCAAAGACGAGGACGGCGCTCTCACATGATGGTCAGGTAAGTGGACCGTTGGATCTGATTGGCTCGTACTTTCTGTGATGGTTGTGGCTCTGTACTATGACGAGAGTGCAGCATCCAGGATATGTTTCTGTTGGCTGGATCCACGTACCCTGAGTTTGGCGATCAGGATTGGAGGTCACACGAAGCTGGTTATCACCGCCCTAAGTTCACAGAGGGTTTCTCCTGCACGTTCACATGAAAGAGGCGGGTTTTTTGTGATTGTGACCAATCGCAAACTGGCATTTCATGTCTCACATCACTGTTCCTCCACAGAAAACGATCCCCATGAGCGCCATATCAGTAAAATGCAAATGAGACAGTTGTTCAGTCTTTTGTCGCACACAGTAAAAATCTTGCTTCTAGTTAATAGTTTTGTCACTGAGCGCGCTCACACTGCTGTCTGTTTGTAAGGTGGCGGCTGCACATTAAAGCTTCCTGTCCCACAGCCCGATGGAGGAAACAATGCAACGCAGGGTTTGTGCTTCATTCGGTTGGTTTATTAAAGTACGGCCTCTCGTGAATAACAGAACGAGTGGAAACGTCCCGCGCTCCTGACAGCGGTAGTTTTTGCTGCTGTGTATGGCGTAATACAAATCTGACCTGGGGTCAGCTGGTGCAGTACAGGTGTGCTGTTTCAGGATCACATATTAATGCTCGAAGACCAAAACTGTTAACTGCCAACAGAAAACAATCAAGAACTGAAGCTGAGGTGATTTATCATTGGTTACTGATGGTCGTCAGGGAAACACAAAGACATTGTTGTTAAAATCCTTAGACCCCTCCCACTGTCACCGCAGCCGTCCGAGGCATCTTCCAAAGGATGCTGACACTATTTTCTGGAGCGCTCGTTGATCAGTAGGAAGTGATGTCGTACTTGTTGATCTCTGATCCGGATCTTAACCTGCTCTGGAGCAGGTGAGGTTCACAGTGTTAGTTACCATGGTGATGAAAACCAGGGGTAACCACCTGGATAAGCCAGGCTTCGTAGCGCAGACCTCTGAGCTCACAGGACGGGAAACGTAAACGCGGCCATTCAGTTTGTTTTTAAAAAACTTTATCAACAACACTCAGACGACAGGAGTCCAGGTGTGTCAGGGTTTCACCTTGAGCAGGACGTAGAGACAGACCTGCTCATCTGTCCTCACCTGTCTGTGCAGCTACACGGACCCTCAGGTGTCCATGGACCTGCTGCGTGCCGTGCTCCAGCCCAGCTTCAACCAAGACATCATGGCCGTGTTCAGTAAATATCAGAAGGTTAGCAGTCGCACTAAAAGGGGAGGGGGTGGAGTTATTTGGTTTGACCTGTGCAGGGGTTCGAGCAAGTGTGTTTGTGTTGCAGTTCTTCGAGAAGGCAGCAGAGAATGTGAAGGAGAACGTTGGAGACGACATTCAGACCGATCACCTGATCAAGGAGGCGTGCAGGAACGTCCTCGAACACGTGAGGCATTCTGATGCTCATGAGACCACCTGAACTCACCTGACAGGTGTACCTGTGAAGCCGGATTAGCTGTGTTGAGTGTAAAGCCTGATCTGTTTCCCTATGATTTCATCTCCAGGCCAAGCAGCTGTTTCCGGAGGCTGAGGTGAAGAGGGCGGTACCAGAGGCAATGATGAAGGTAGGTGTAGGAGCAGGCAGCTTACCTGGGAAGGTAGTCCCGTGCCTCACCTGTTTGTTTCCCGCAGAGGCAACGAGTTGCTGATGACGACTGCAGCCAGAGAGGAAGCCCGCTGCACAAGAAGGTAACCACCCCCCCAACACACACACACTCACACACGAGTGCGATCACTGACTCTGATCACTTCCTGTCCTTAGAGAAAGATGCGTCCAGGTCCCGTGGCCTCATCTGATCGACCTCTGACCTTCTCTGTGTGAGTATCTAATAGGTGACATCATCGTCAGTGCACAGGTAGATGAACACACCTGACCGATGTCCATCTGTGTCCTCAGGGTGAAGCCCAAGTCTGAGCCCATCAAGAAGGAGGGGCCCAAGGTGAGTGGTTACTTGAACTGACAGGTGAACTCAACTGAAATAAATGTCTTCATCATCATCATCATCATCAGACCCAATAACACGGTGGCAGTGACCCAGTGTGACCCGATGGGGGCGCTGTGCTCTACAGCGTTGCCTTCATGTTGGGGGTGTAAAGTCGCCGCTGTGATGATGTCACAGTGACGCTGTCTGTGTTTCAGTGGGATCCGTCCAGACTCAGCGACAGCAGCACGTTCGTGCTCGGGTCAAGAGCCAACAAGTGAGTCCGCAGCAGCAACGCCAACAGGAAACGGCGTTCACACAACACTTAAACGTTTAAATCACACGTAAACCTCCACATAACAGCGATACGACGTTAAAATAACAAACATCTTATGTTGTGATGTCACTGCAGGGCGCTCGGAATGGGTGGGACCAGAGGACGAATCTACATCAAACACGCCGACCTGTTCAAGGTAAAATGCTGCATGACGTAACAGGAATCTGACATCTGCATCCATCTTTGGTATACAGTCTGTGGTCTGAAGGCCATGCTGAGTCTGCCTCACCTGTGTGTGTGTGTGTGTGTGTGTGTGTGTGTGTGTGTGTGTGTGTGTGTGTGTGTGTGTGTGTGTGTGTGTGTGTCAGTACGCAGCTGATGCCAAGGATAAACAGTGGCTGGCAGAGAGACACCACATGAGGGCGACAGGAGGAAAGATGGTGAGAAACTATGAAACGCGTCGACTGTGGCTCGCAAATCTCTAAAGTTAGAAATATCCTGTCTCAGAGTGACGCTGAAAAACTAGTTCATGCATTTATTACTTCCAGGCTGGACGACTCATTATTATCAGGAAGTCCTAAAAACTCCCTGAAAAGCCTTCAGCTGATCCAAAATGCTGCAGCAAGAGTCCTGACAGGGACTAGAAAGAGAGAGCAGATTTCTCCTGTTTTGGCTTCCTGTTAAATCCAGAATTCAAAATCCTGCTCCTCACATACAAGGTCTTAAATAATCAGGCCCCATCTTATCTTAATGACCTTGTAGTACCATATCACCCTATTAGAGCACTTCGCTCTCGCTCTGCAGGCCTACTTGTTGTTCCTAGAGTATTTAAAAGTAGAATGGGAGGCAGAGCCTTCAGTTTTCAGGCACCTCTTCTGTGGAACCAGCTTCCAGTTTGGATTCAGGAGACAGACACTATCTCTACTTTTAAGATTAGGCTTCAAACTTTCCTTTTTGCTAAAGCATATAGTTAGGGTTATATGCTAACCCACTTCCTGTGTCTTGCTCAGGCCTACCTGCTGATAGAGGAGGACATCCAGGATCTGTCCCGCAGCGATGAGTACCGGTAAGTGCGTCGCCTCCTGCTCTCAAGAACTTTGCTCAATGGTGAAGTAAAGATGTGAAGGAGACCTGATGACGACTTTCAGCCCTTTCCGGCTTGTTCTGTCACGGCCCCGTTTTGGGGTTTTCTATTAGGTGGTAGTAGTTGGTACCAGGGGCTTTTTTTTTCTTATTTTAAGTACGTGCGATGAGAAAATGTGACATCAACAGACTGCATGTCACTGATTGGCTAGTTGGTGCCATCACTTGAAGAGTCAGGGGGGCATGTCCTTCACACAAATCAAAAACACCGTATTTAAAACCCGGCAACGAGGGAAACGTTGCACAAACCAACACGAGACTCCTGATTTCTGCAGGTCAGGGACAGGTGTGTCAGGGTCTGGTTGCCTTGGTAAGTCTTTAATTGGTAGATGCTTTAGTTGCTCACTTGAAAGTTCAGTTAGGGCTGGATCAGGTGACCCTGAATCCTCCCTTAGTTATGCTGCGATAGTGTTTCTTCTTCACTCACTATGTGTTAACAGACCTCTCTGCACTGAATCATACTTGTTATTAATCTTCCACATAGAGCAGGGCGATATGGCCAAAAATATTTATCACGATATACGTTTGAAAATTTGCGATAACGATATAACTGACACGAGACAAAATACTTTACAACTCCTCAACTTTATTAGTGCAAAACAACATCAATGTATTTCCACTTCAACAACCAGCTGTTTTTTATCTGCATTAAAGTTATATAAACATTTAACAGTGCAAATGCAAATTCCTCGCTGACAGTTTAACCAAAAGGCATTTCAGTGGAAACTGGCCGACACATGGCCTGTAAATGGTAAATGGCCTGTATTTATATAGCGCTTTACACATCCAGTCATCCACCCATTCATGATGGCAGCTACATTGTAGCCACAGCCGCCCTGGGGCGCACTGACAGAGGCGAGGCTGCCGGACACTGGCGCCACCGGGCCCTCTGACCACCACCAGTAGGCAACGGGTGAAGTGTCAGACTGTCAGAGCCGGGGCTCGAACCGGCAACCTTCCGATTACAAGGCGAACTCCCAACTCTTGAGCCACGATCGCCCATCGCACATCCTCAGCATAACCATGTATAACATCCACAACACTTTAAAAGAGGTTATACACACACAGTACGGTAACATTATGCTGAAGCACAGCACGTATCACTCCGCGAGGCCCCGCCTACGATAGCCGTAACACTCCGACAATCCATCAAGCGGTGCGACTTCGTAGCTCAGCAAAGTCGTACTGAAACATCTGACAGATTTTCGAGCGCCGTGCACATAAAATCGTCTCGAGGTCAGTAAACACAACCAGAGTTCATACATAAGGCACACGGGATTATAAGGGGCTCTGTCGACTTTCAGAAAATCAAAGGATTGATTTTAAGTGCGCCGTATTTTCCAAACAACACGGTAATAACGACGGCCCGCTAGCATGCTCTACCAAAAATAGTGCTTTGTTGTGTATCTGAGAGTTGAAAGCTAAACCAGTTCCACACCAGTGAAGCTGCAGCGTTTTTACAAACCAGTTCAGGTTCATCGTTTCATTCAACGATCCACTTTCGCCCTTCTTATTCTCCGTCGCCGCCATGATTTTTCCACCATGTGCGTATGAAAACAAAGGCACTGCGCATGCGCGTTTTACCCATATTCTATCGCCATGTTTCATTTTCTTATTGTTGCCTAACATCATACTGTGAACAGTATGATATGGCCCCGCCCTACTGCCACAGCGTGTCTTTATCCTGTCTTCCTTCTCTCACCCCAACCAATCACAGCAGATGGCCCCGCCCCTCCCTTAGCCTGGTTCTGCCAGAGGTTTCTTCCTGTTAAAAGGGAGTTTTTCCTTCCCTCTGTCACCAAAACACTCGCTCATTGGGGGGTCAACTGATTATTGGGGCTATCTCTGTGTTATTGTAGGGTCTACCTTATGATATAAAACAGCTTAATGGCGACTGTTGTTGTTATTTGGCACTCACACCACTCTGACTGATATCAGCTGATACATATTGATCAGAGGCGCCACGCTGATTTCAAACAGACACGATCATTCAGTAACAAATCTGACCTGTGTGTGTGTGTGTCTGCGTGTGTCTGCGTGGTGCATTCAGGGACTGTCCGGACGTCAGGATGGACGAGCTGAAGCCGTTCTCGGTTCCTCAGTGGATGGTGGAGAAGATGCAGAGAGCCATGGAAGCTCAGAGAGATGCTGACCCCTGACCCTCATGCCCCTGGCACCCCCGTACATCTGTAGTAACCACAGATTAAATAAGAGATGGCCGTATCAGAGTGCAGGACGGCGATCATGTGACCAGTTGTTTTTATTTGTACTGTTTTTAAAAATTAAAAAATGTTTGTGAGTCTTTGAGGTGATCCGTCTGTTTAAGCGGTTTAAAAACAGTTTCAAGTAACAGGAAGTTCATCAGGTCTGAGCTCAGCCTGTGTGGCCTCATGCTGTACGGCATTCACACGACACACAGAAACATTTTCACCTTCTACAACAGGAATTTCACAGGTTCAGTCAAGAAAAAAAAGCTGGACAGTCAACGAGCTCCTTGCAGTTTAAAGAGTCGTGCTGACAGATGTTTCTCTGTCACAGCAGCTTTTCTTCATCACGTAGAATAACAGTTAAATATTTGGCAGTTTCACTGGTTAAGATCAAATGGTATGAAGATATGGAAAGAGTTGCTTTCCATATATTAATAATAATATAATAGTAATAATAACTTACTTAGTAATAATAACTTACCCCAGGACGCTTTATAGAGTCAGAAAGAACAACAACAGGAAAAAGGTGCAGGTTGAAGAGGTAGTTTTGAAGGACTCCAGTGATGGGCGGTGTGATGCTCGTATGGGAGAGACTTCCAGAGGGTGGGGTTCTGTCCTCAGAGGTGTAGCGGCTGGTGTGAGGGACAGAACGCACACCTGGCTGAGGCCGCAACATCTGAGACAGGTCCTGAGGGCGGGGCACTGAAAGAAGGGAGGCGTGACTTAACCAGGACCCAACGGAGATTTGTGAGGGTGGGGGTGATGTTTTTTTTCTAGGAACAAGTCCAGAAACTTGTGGCAGAGGTCAGGGGCAGGTAAAGTGAGAGAGGTGATGTTTAGGAGAGGTGAGAAGTAACTAAGTACAAATACTTTGTTACTGTTCCCGCCACCTGGATTACTGCAGTGAGTCCTGTTTGGGATTTACACCGAAGCCCTGGAGAGGCTCCAGTACGTCCAGAACTGCAACATGCACAAAGTACAAATACTTTGTTACTGCAGAGAAAAGACAAAGAGCTACGTTCACTCAGACATGGAGGAAGATAAGAAAGAAGGACAGGAGAGGAAGAAGAGAGCTTAGATTTAAAAGTAGGATGCTCATTTAAAGCTCACATGGAAGTCCTCATGTTTCTAAATCTGTACGTGACACATGATGTTTGTTCATAAAGCTGCTGCTAAACACACTGAGGCAGACTCACTGTGTTATCTGAAGGCTGCAGGTTAATCAATCAATCAATCTTTATTTATAAAGCACTTTTCATACAAGAAATGTAGCACAAAGTGCTTTACATAGTTAAAAGCAGCCCACCCCACCCTCCAACTCACTCCCCGCACTCTCATTAACATAAATGATGTGAATACACACATATCCCCCCCCCCCCACACACACACACGCGCACACTTAAAGAGTAAAAATTGGGCTGGGTTCGCATGAGCCAAGTGAGGAAACACTATAACAGGGAGCCGTCTGCACCGGGAGCCGGTCACAGACCGCAGCCTCCAGGCTGGGCACACAGCAGGAGGGAGGCCAAGGAGCCCCCCAGCCAGGCTGAGAGGACCCAGCAGCCACGGTCGATCACAGCCCCGGTGCAGAGAGCGCCCTGTCATCAGCTGTGCAGGATGAACGGGTGGGTTTGCTGCCCTGTGATGGGTTTAAAGAACAGTGTGTGACTGCTGCACAGCGGCTGTGGGTTCATGCTCACAGTTAGTGTAGCAGAGACTCATTCACTGAATTTCACCTTCATACCAACTTTATAGTAAAGACAGCATAAACAGCGTGCTGTCAGTGTGGAGGATGGACTCAGCCAGGACGGCTCAGGAAACATCTGGATGAATCCAGGTGTGCACATCCACAGAGAGCAGCAGGTCAGCTGATGACAGCCTGCACAGTAGACATGACTGTGAGTCGTTCCCCACACTGAGACATTGCAGCTGATGGTGATGTGACTGCACACTGTTCTGTTTAGAGGCAAAGTCACGCTCTACAATGGAGGCAACAGGAAATAGAGACGTTTTTATTTTCCTTCTGATTCAAGCTTAGTATAATTACAACTTAAAAAAGAGACTAACATTTGTATTCCATCTACTGATACACAGACTCAGCTGTGCACAGAAATAGAAACGAGCTAATTTCACTTTCTTACTTTGAGCACATTTTAGAGCTGGTACTTTAACTTTTACTGGGGTGTTTTTCACAGTAGTATCTGCATTTCTACTGTAGTACAGAGTGTGTGTAGTTTTGCCAGCTGTGATGATCAGTGAGGAGCAGAAGGAAGTTTGCAGACGATACTCTGATGTGGAGCGAGAGCAGGAAGCAGATGGAGGTATCCTCTGGAAGAAGAAAAGTCGGTAGGAAGAGAATACATAAGAATGAGCTGTCTGATTTATGGTACCCCCTCAGAGTGGGGTTTGTTTTTGTTTTTAACCTTTATTTATACATGCAGCCCCATTGAGAGTCATTGTCTGATTTAAAAGAGACCTGTTAACTTTCCCTGACCTCAGCTGCTTCCTGGAACAGGATCGTGGTCCTAGAAATGTTTTGGTGGAATGAAGGAAACCTTCATCACATGAAGCTGAAAGTATAAAGGGCCCCTCCCAGACGACTGTGGTGTTGGAGAGGGTGTAGTTGTGTACCCCATCAGTACTCTGATGGTTTCCCACAAACATAGAGAAGTCTGTGCATTATCAAACTAAAGATGAAACAGGCTGGAAGGACAAAAAACTCAGAGGTTTAAAGAATTCATTTCTAATATCTTCAGTTTAAACCAGAGGAAACATCTACGACCTCCTCCAGTGGTCTCAGGAAGCTCCCAGGAAACCCAGCTGAGTTTCTACTGATCACCTGAGGCCATCATTACCTGGTGTTTTTGGTTTTTTTACCCACACGTTGTTAGTCACTCCTCCCACCTGCTGCACAAAGTCACTGAGTGTAAACCGTCTGATTCCTGTAAATGGAGAGCCAACAAAACCAGACAAACAGCTGCAGGTAAAGCAGGAGCAACACCTGAAAGACCAGAAATTCAACGTCATTTTCGAGAAGTGAAAATGAAAGTGTGAGAGCTGCAGTCGAGTCCTGTTTGGACTTCCTGCTCTGACTGATGTTTACACATTTGGTACATCCAAAAGTACTTAAAACACTGTCACTTGACCCAGCGGTCTTAGCCAATGATAGGCCCGTCTCCAACCTTCTTTTGAACTCAAAACTCTTGACAGAGTTTGTTAAGGAATATATTCTAAAACACTTCTTCAGTAAAGACTCAGAGAAGAGAAACACACAGAACTTCTTGCTAGCAAGGGCGGCCTCCAGACTGAGACTCGCACTGAGGACTGCCCCGGTCTTTATTTATACTTCAGTGGGTGTATGTGTGTGTTCTGCTGATCAAAGGGTCATATAACATAAAAGCACAAAAGGAAACATCCTTGGTCAGGAAGAGGGTAGTCTCCCCCTCACCCTAGATAACATGGTGAGGAAGTCCAGCAGTTCATCTATATGTAAAGAAGGCACTTAAACTAAAACAGACATAGCTACGTTAAAACAATAAAACAAAGTACGACCTCTCTCATGCTCCCAGGACGTGGGGGTGAACACCCTAGAATGTCACAGGCCTCCTAGGATGAGACATTCTTTCAATATGCCACCAACTATATACTTCTACACACAAGTGATTACATGCAGTATTCTACCAAATGCAAACTTATATCACTGAAAGATTACTGACTACTAAGTACAATTTTCCATTGACAGAGTTGGTTGTAAAACAGCTAACTTACGAGGGGTCCAGGCAACGAGGCAGTGAGCTTTGAAGTATAGCTGAGAAAAACACACCAGCCTGCTAAAGATCAACAAAGAGCTTTGGCTGTCTGACCATAAACAGAAGTTCTTCTAAACGAGAATGGAAAAGAGAAGTCTCAAAATTATTTTCAAAGTCAATAAAAATCTGCTTTAGAAAAACAAATTAAAGACAAGGCAGGAAGCTATGTACTGGTTAAAGGGACCCTGGTAAATACATATATACTCCTGGGAGAGCAACAACACCTCACCAAGCAGCTATAGAGCTGGTTTACTTGATAACACATAAAATACACCCAAGAGCGGACTATTTTTTTCTGAACACTGGACAGAGGCAAAGATTTAAAGAATGCAAGACAGGAGGATGATGATGATCAATAATCGACTTTGCAATCATATCAGCTCTATGGCCATATGCTCCTGATACTCAGGTAAAGAAAGGGCTGAGCTGTTAACTGATCTCCACCCGGTGGTGAACTTGATCAAACTCTAAAAACTAATTCAGAGGCTTAGTAAATATCACTATAAATATAAGTTAGATGAGCCTGGTACAATCTATGAATATCCTTTTAGTAATTATTTGAGTTTGATAAGTTGAAATAATGTCTAAAAATGTTAACGTATGTGTTTGTGTTGAATTAAGGTATTTATTTACATTTATCTCAGACAATAAATTCAGTATGTGGTTCACAGAATACCTTCTTTGCATGTGCTTAATATTTTTGTTTAAAATTGAATCAAAACATTTGAGAAACAGGCATCTATACTCATCAGCATCTTGTACTAAAATCATTAATTATTAAAATCAATATTATGTATTGTCAGCAACTACAACTGAAAAGTGTAAGTAAAACACGATAACGTAGAGTAATTGAGTACCATGAGCCTTTTTCATTGTTTTGTTCATTTGGTTTTTAAATACTCTGAGCGTTTGTGTTTGCTCTCCTGGTTTGACATTCATCCTTCAAGTATGTGAGGCTTTGAGCTAAAAGGGGAGAGGCTCTTGTCTTTTTAGTGCTTCTTTATTGCCATGTTTATAAAACTTAAATTTTCATTTGGAAAAATGTTAACATTTTTCATACATGTATTATGAAACACACAATTACATATTAGTTTGTTTGGTTTTTTAGACTTAGACTACCAGTGAAATACAATAACATTCATATTTGAATGTCAGGGGGCGATCGTGGCTCAAGAGTTGGCAGTTCGTTTTGCAATCGGAAGGTTGCTGGTTCGAGCCCCGGCTTCAACAGTCTCGGTCGTCTACTGATTGCCTACTGGTGGTGGTCAAAGGGCCCGGTGGCGAGTAGACTTTATCACAGTAGATGTCTTTCTGAATGCGCTGTAACTGAGTTTAAGAATATAATCCACCCACTGTTATCATCTTCAATGCCCTGTACCAACACAGAGCAGAGCAGCTATCTGAACACTGCTCCAACAGAGGTCGATTATCTTGTTAATAATTTTAGCATTAGAGAAAAAATTACCAGTAATCATCCCACAGATGTAATATTATCTACAGCTACTCTTAGTACCATTGATGTTAAATTAGACTCTTTTTCTCCAATTGATCTTTCTGAGTTAACTTCAATAATTACTTCCTCCAAACCATCAACGTGTCTTTTAGACCCCATTCCTACAAAACTGCTCAAAGAAGTCCTGCCATTAATTAATGCTTCAATCTTAAATATGATCAACCTATCTCTAATGATCGGCTATGTACCACAGGCCTTCAAGCTGACTGTAGTTAAACCTTTACTCAAAAAGCATCTCTAGACCCAGCAGTCTTAGCTAATTATAGGCCAATCTCCAACCTTCCTTCATATCAAACATCCTTGAAAGAGTAGTTGTCAAAGAGCTAACAGATCATCTGCAGAGGTTTATTTGAAGAGTTTCAGTCAGGTTTCAGAGCTCAGCACAGCACAGAAACAGCTTTAGTGAAGGTTACAAATGATCTTCTTATGGCCTCTGACAGTGGACTCATCTCTGTGCTTGTCCTGCTAGACCTCAGTGCAGCGTTCGATACTGTCGACCATAATATCCTATTAGAGCGATTAGAACATGCTGTAGGTATTACAGGTACTGCGCTGCAGTGGTTTGTATCATATCTATCTAATAGACTCCAGTTTGTGCATGTAAATGGAGAGTCCTCTTCACACACTGAGGTTAATTATGGAGTTCCACAGGGTTCAGTGCTAGGACCAATTCTGTTTACATTATACATGCTTCCCTTAGGCAGTATCATTAGAAGACATAGCATACATTTACACTGCTATGCAGATGACACCCAGCTCTATCTGTCCATGAAGCCAGATAACACACACCAATGAGTTAAACTGCAGGAATGTCTTAAAGACATAAAGACCTGGATGGCCGCTAACTTTCTGCTTCTTAATTCAGATCAAACTGAGGTTATTGTACTCGGCCCTGAAAAGCTTAGAAATATGGTATCTAAGCAGACTCTTACTCTGGATGGCATTACCTTGGCCTCCAGTAACACTGTGAGGAACCTTGGAGTCATTTTTGAGCAGGACATGTCCTTCAACGCACATATTAAACAAATATGTAAGACTGCTTTCTTCCATTTGTGCAACATCTCTAAAGTTAGAAATATCCTGTCTCAGAGTGACGCTGAAAAACTAGTTCATGCATTTATTCCTTCCAGGCTGGACGACTGTAATTCATTATTATCAGGAAGTCCTAAAAACTCCCTGAAAAGTCTTCAGCTGATCCAAAATGCTGCAGCAAGAGTCCTGACAGGGACTAGAAAGAGAGAGCAGATTTCTCCTGTTTTGGCTTCCTGTTAAATCCAGAATTCAAAATCCTGCTCCTCACATACAAGGTCTTAAATAATCAGGCCCCATCTTATCTTAATGACCTTGTAGTACCATATCACCCTATTAGAGCACTTCGCTCTCGCTCTGCAGGCCTACTTGTTGTTCCTAGAGTATTTAAAAGTAGAATGGGAGGCAGAGCCTTCAGTTTTCAGGCCCCTCTTCTGTGGAACCAGCTTCCAGTTTGGATTCAGGAGACAGACACTATCTCTACTTTCAAGATTAGGCTTCAAACTTTCCTTTTTGCTAAAGCATATAGTTAGGGCTGGACCAGGTGACGCTGAATCCTCCCTTAGTTATGCTGCAATAGACGTAGGCTGCCGGGGATTCCCATGATGCATTGAGTTTTTCCTTTCCAGTCACCTTTCTCACTCACTATGTATTAACAGACCTCTCTGCACTGAATCATATCTGTTATTAATCTCTGTCTCTCTTCCACAGCATGTCTTCATCCTGTCTTCCTTCTCTCACCCCAACCAATCACAGCAGATGGCCCCGCCCCTCCCTGAGCCTGGTTCTGCTGGAGGTTTCTTCGTGTTAAAAGGGAGTTTTTCCTTCCCACTGTTGCCAAAGTGCTGCTCATAGGGGGTCATATGATTGTTGGGTTTTTCTCTGTACCTATGAAGCACCTTGAGGTGACTTTTGTTGTGATTTGGCGCTATATAAATAAAATTGAATTGAATTGAGTGTCCGGCAGCCTCGCCTCTGTCAGTGCGCCCCAGGGTGGCTGTGGCTACAATGTAGCTGCCAGCAGTGTGTGAATGACTGGGTGTGTAAAGCGCTTTGGGGTCCTTAGGGACGAGTAAAGCACTATACAAATATAGGCCATTTACCATATTTAATATTAAATACAATTTTGATTACGTTCAGTTTACAATATGAAGTAAATGGAACAAAATTTTGGATTAACTGACCGTCTATATTTCATTTACACTGACCAAGCATGTCAGTGTTATTTACTAAATTTTTTCATGTTTGTGTAAAACTACAATTATTCATTTCAACTTAATATGTTTAAGCTTTAGCTATTCAATTGATCAAGTATATTGACCAGATTTGACTGGTTTCCAATCTACTCAATATTTTTAAGTGTAAAAGTGTTGCCTCAAAAATTTTAAGTAAATGTCAGTTTTAGTTTTTCGAGTGCAGGTGGTGGGGGAGGAAACTGGATAGACGCAGCTAAACGTATGGTGAGGGTGTGCTGGGAACACCTGGCAGAGGCCTCGGTCTGCGAGATCTTCAGCTCACACCTCCATCAGACCTTTGACAGCATTCTGAGGGACACTGAGGACATTGAGTCCTAATGAACCTGCTGAAGCTGCTGCAAGGAGCTGCGAGGTACTTGGTACCTGTTGTGGTGGTGACTCCCGAACCAGACAGTGGACACCGGAGGTGAAGGGACCTAAGTATTACCTAAGTAGACGTATGAAGCATTGACTATTGTCTCTGGATAATACAAGATACAACATTAAGGACCCAGATACTGCATAAAGAAGAGGAATCACAAAAGGCATTTGTAATAGATGCACGACAGACCCGACCACGTTTCCACGCTTTTCAGCATCTACGCACAAACGGCTGCAGCTTTGCAGCTCGCAGCCACACACACTAACAACACTACAGGACCCAGTTCAGCCGGCGAGCCAGGATTGTCGATGCCGCTCAGGTGCGCCCCCCTGCAGCGCCTGACTTCCCTGCTCCAGCTGAACAACATAACATTTTGATAGCTGAGATCACAGAGAGAGAACTAAATGGCGCCATCTCCAGGCTGAAAGCTAGAAAGACACCTGGAGGCTTTCCTTCAGAACGGTGCAGAGTATTCTGGAATGAATTATTACCATGCCCACTAAAGGCCTGTAGTGCAAATCAAAAATGCCACCTTCGTGGAATGAAATGGTCCTTTCAATCATCGCTAAAGACAGAAAAGGCGAGCTATTGTGGATCATATGGGCCGATTTCTGTGTCGAACGTTGATCACAAATTGTTTCTTCCCAAGCGAAACAAATGCTCCCACATCTTATACACAATATACACTTTGTTTTGCAGAGACAAGCTCATGACAACATTAAATGCTCGTCACATATCTTACATTATATTCAACAAACCAAACTAGAGGCTTTACTGGTGAGTGTGGATACAGTCAGCTGGGCTTTCTTATAGAAAGTTCTGGAACAAATTGGGACACCTCATAATTGTATTCAGCTGATTCGTACTCTATAATATCCATCTTCCAGGATTAAAATGACTGGACATCTGTCTATCCATCACACTGCAGCGCGGTTCGAAGCAAGGCTGCCCCCCATCGCTGCTCTGCTTCTCTATATACAGAGAAAGTATTAAAGGTATTCATATAAATGGAGAAGAACACAAAGTGGCTTTGAGTGCGGATGATGTCTTAGTACATAAAAATATACATGTGAGCCTAATAAAACATTTTCCTCTGGTTACAAAGTGCATAAGATACAACTTAACATTGAACTACAAACCTCTGAAACAACTTAATGGATCAGCATTCAGTGAAATGTTTGGGTATTTATTTGCCAAAAGACATCTCTCGATTGGCAGAAGCTAAATGTGCTCCCTTACTCAATAAGATTAAAGAAGATAAAAGAAGGTGGAGTTCAGTTTCCTTCCTCAGTTTGAGCCACATTGTGTGAACATGAACTTGCTTCTGTGGTATCTCTATTTGTTCCAGGCGCTCCCAGTGGAAACCACCCAGAAGGATTTTCAGCAATTGATAAAATCATTTCCAGATTTATTTGGCAAAGTAGAAGACCTGGGGCTCAATTCAATTCAATTCAGTTTTATTTATATAGCGCCAAATCACAACAAAAGTCGCCTCAAGGCGCTTCATAGATATAAACCATTACAACTTTATAAAGAAAAGAGAGGTAAGCGTAACCAAGGTGACCTTCGACCCCACTTCCAGCCATCATTGCGGTGGGAGTGAACTTTGCATAAGCTGTCGCTGTGATTGGTGCGCTCCCTGACTTACCAAACCTTAAAGCGTATTTTTATGCGGCTCAAATCAAGCCTCTTGTTTATACGTGTTGTCCTGCCAGATGGAACGACACTCAACACTGAAAGACCCACCAACCCAAGCAGTTCTGGCTCGTACATATTTGGCTATGCATGTAAACATGATCCAAAACCCCCGGGTCAAAACTCAGTTGAAAATATGCGACAAAGCAAAAGAGGAAAGTTAGATGGTAAAATTCAGATACTTCAATGGTGCACATTTGACCCTGGGTTTAGGCCTGACCTCCTAGATGGCACATTTAAACACAGTGTGAAGACCTTTTCTTCACTCACACAAAACAAAAGAGTAAAAGACGTTGTCATCTTGTCAAGACTGATCCTTTAAGGGGACTTTATCATCATTATCAGCTTAAAACTTCAGACTAGTTTAGATAGCTGCAATTAAGGAACTACTTGCAGCAGAACATTGTCACCAAAACTGATCTAGATGATCGAATACTGATCGTTATCTGAAGGCTAATGGGGACAACTTAGTTATGGGTACATTTCACAAAGAGTTGTTGACCAGGAAGCCTCACTCTACGCGCTATGTTAAAGAAATGAGGGAAACATTCCAATATGAAGACTGGTTGGATGTAAGCCCTCGTGGAAATGTACAAATTCCAATATATGGGAGGACTTTAGCTGGAAATGTCTGATGCAGTTTTTCATAACACCACAGCAAATGGTCCACCTGGACACAGGTACGCTCAGCTGTCAGAGGTTATGTGGAGCATTGGCAAAGATTTGGGGACTGCCTGAAGATTAAACCCTTTTGGCTTGAGTTCCACAAATCTTTAATCACTATATTTTAAGTAAATAACATATCTTTCCAATTTTCCACCATATTATTATGAACTTCTGATAATTTGCAGGGCCTAGCAAATAAATATCTTTTTACATTTCTGAGAGAAGCAGCCAAAAAGGCTGGCTCCCTCCTGGGCCTCCCACAATATCACAGTGGAAAAATATAGTGAATGAAATGTGATGGGCTCTATGACATTTTCAATGCGGCTTAAAAACAGAACTTTTGTCAAATTGTGGAGCAACAGGGTCAGTTTTATTACAGCCAGACTTTGTTGAAATTGTTCCTGTTTTGGATTTTGGAGTAAAATGTTGTCCCTATGATTTTTTTCATCAGGCAATAATGTGCGTCCTGTGTGGGTTTGTAAAGAAGATTTAGAATAATTTCACTAGAAATTATGCCATACTTTTTTAAAAATCTCTTGGAAAAGGTGGAGCCACAAACAAATGATCAATACTTTGAGATCATCAAGAACATCTTAAAATGGAAAAACTAACACTAAACTAGAACTCTGGGATGCACAACTGGGAAAAATGCTAGCAACAATTAAAAACACAAAAAATATATAGAGACTGGAGAAAGAAGTGACCCAGACACACTGTTCTGTAAAGACTCGGTTTAGTCACACAGACATACGAGTGTACTGTAGCAGATCTGAACTGACCAGAAGGAACAGGAAGTGGAAAACTGATCATCCGCAGAGAAACGGTTTATTTTTTGCTAAAGTAGTTATGTCTGGATCAGGTGACCCTGAATCCTCCCTTAATTATGCTGCAATAGGTGTAGACTGCTGGGGGATTCCCATGGTGCACTGGGTGTTTCTTCTTCACTCACTATGTGTTAATAGACCTGAATCACACTCTGCTGAATCACACTTGTTATTCGTGAAATTTGTGTCTGCAGGTTGATCCCTCCTCTCAATCAGTTGGACTTACTAAGGAACCTCAAGAACAAATCCGGACTCTCATTCAGGTCTGAAAGTTTCCACACAACGACTGCACAATAACTGCACCAGTGAGCCAAAAACCCTCCTCGAACTAACCTGAGAACACCTGAGAACATTTCAGGAGCTAAAATGCTAACAGACACTTTGCATTAAATAGTAATTATTAATCTCTGTCTCTCTTCCACAGCATGTCTCTATCCTGTCTTCCTTCTCTCGCAGCAGATGGCCCCGCCCCTCCCTGAGCCTGGTTCTGCTGGAGGTTTCTTCCTGTTAAAAGGGAGTTTTTCCTTCCCACTGTCGCCAAACTGCTGCTCGTAGGGGGTCATATGATTGTAGGGTTTTTCTCTGCAGGGTCTCTACAATATCGCCTTGAGGCGACTGTTGTGATTTGGTGCTACATAAACAAAACTGAATCTTCTAAATTTGTGACACGCCATTTCCTCTCCAGCTTACGAGTCATCTGCTTTAGGCTACGTGTTTGAGAATGAAACCACGGAGTCAGGTACTTCTGATTAGAGACCTTAGTTTTCACAGGAGCGACAGTATCCAGAGTCGTACGTAGTGAGGAGGTAAAGTTATTAACAAGATGATCGACCTTTGTTGGAGCAGCGTTCAGGTAGCTGCTCTGTGTTGGTACAGGGCATTGAAGATGATAACAGTGGGTGGATTATATTCTTCACCCTCTGCGTCGCATGAATAACTGCCCGTCTTTGACTGCTTTGATTTCACCTTGACTGTTTTTCCTTGCCTTGCTATCATTCTTTTCAGCACAACCTCATGTTTCACTTTATAGTTATTTTTTTCATTTTGACATAAAGTATAAACACAATTGACCTAAAAAGTAAATAAATAAAACCCGAGTGGGAAGAGTTGGACTTCTTCTATGAAAACATATTTAATTAATCATTTTCATAACTCGAACGCAAATATAAATTATAAACTGGTAAACTCAGTATGAACCGGAGCTTTTTTTTTGCAAATATTTTCATTGAAGAAAACAACACAGTACTTGCACTTACCGAAATACAATTAACCTGTCTTCATTTTCCTAAGTAAATATACTTATATATGAGAAAAACTGAACTGGAGCTTTGAGCTAATCAGGTCACTGCACAGCAGGTTTGTGCTGTAGATGAAGGAAAAGCTGTTTTTGGAAGGGTGACAATGATCAGAGTATTTCTTCTTTCTGTTATTGTTTGCAAACAGTTCTGTCTAATGATCTGTTAAAGCAAACACACGAAAATGTTGACCAGCACTTTAAACTTCAATCAGCTGCAAGCAGCCACCGCCTGAGCTACAGGTATGTCACACACACTCATCAGGATATGGCATCACAGGCTTTATTTAAAAGAAACAGAAGACAAACAGAGGACAGGTAACTGGAAGTGACATCTTGATGGGGCGGGGTCACTCTATGCCTTCCTGTTTGTCTTTGATGGCGACTCTGAAGCGTTCCTCCAGCAGTGACAGCTCGCTGATCAGGTCAGTGATAGCGTTCGTGAACGCTTCCTGTCAGGAACGACATCATTTCCTGTCATTTAATTTCACTTCCTGTAACTAAGAGCTGTAATCAGAAGTGTGTTCCAAGAAGCAAGTTTAGTTTATGAGGGAAACTCGGGTTTGCTGTTCCAGAAAGGCAGTTACCATGGTAACACTTATTATAATCAATCACTCTGATGGATAAATGGATCTTATTCGAGTGAAGTTCAGGCTGAGATGGCTTTAAAACTAAAGCTGAACTAAATGTGTTTAAAGTCACTGCAGACAGTCTGATTGTAATCTGATTACATTTCACATTGAAATGTAATCAGATTGAGGTTCGGTCATTTAAAGTCAAAATGAGCCTCGGCAGATTTTCCACTGAAAATCACCTGAGTCAGCCTCGGCAGGTCGACCCAGAACCAGATCAGCCAGAACATGGGCTCCGTGACGGATCAGCAAACCAAGTCCATTTGCACAGCAGGACGGATCCAAACAGATTTTTGATCAGGGATTCAGATCGGATAAATCCCAGATCCAGGTCTGCTTGGTCATGTCCCAGCTGATCCCATCTGGATCCGCTCACAGCTCTGCTCTGATCTGCATTCCTGATTTAAAATGTGTCATTCTTTCAAAACTATCCTGATACATCCTGATCCTGTAGAAGCTGAGACGTCTGTAATAGTATGCACATAACCCAGTGGGAACACGCTCAGAGCTGAATGAACTAACCAATCACCCTTCTGGAACAGGAAACTCAGAGTCTGATGAACATACTTCCTGGAATATCCCACAGGTGTGTGCGTGTTACCTGTGGGCTGTAGTCAGGTGTGGTCTGCACTCTGATGACGATCTTGTGCTCCAGAGGATGAGGAACTTTATAACCAGCAAACAGAACCTGAGGGTCCTTCAGCAGCTGACTGACCACACACACACACACACACACACACACACACACACACACACAGTCATTTGATTGGTGGACAGACTGTAAGGATGAGCAGATTAGTGTGAATGATGTGTGTGCAGCTCACAGGAAGAATATTTGAGGATCAGTTCATTAACTTTGCTGACTTTATGATCAGGCACTGGGACAGCCGCCTATGGTGGCTTACACTAAGACCTGTTTCCCATCAGCAGCATGTCATGGTTTATTAAAAAACAAAAAGCAAGCAGAGATCAAATATTACAAGACTATGTTCTGGTTTTCTGAAAAAACCTCCTAGCTACCTGTAAGACGGAACCACCTGCAGGCTGCGTGCTAGCATCTGTCTCTGAGCCGCTGCTTAGCGTTTGTCTGGCTGTTAGCCTCAACTTAGCCAGCTGTGAAGCCGGGTCTGGGACCCTTACGCTCGGATGACTTTAGCGGGCTGTTGTTAGTTAGCCTGTTGTTAGCCTGGATGTAGCGGTGTGATGCCTTTGCGGCCGTGTCTCAGGGCCTTACGCTCGGATGATGTTGCCCAGCGTGTGGTCCTCCTTGTTCAGGGTGAACAGGCAGGCGTTCGGGACTTTGGTGTCCTTGCTGATGCTGATCTTTTTCTCCCCTTCGAACAGCAGGAACGACTCGAAAGCGGGAGGCGCGTTCATCTTACCTGTTCGCTGCTGCTGCTGCTGCTTCCTCTAAATTTTATTGTCGGTTGGCAAACAACTGAATGGTGCATTACCGCCTCCAACTGGTGTGGAGTGGGGACTGGAGCGTCGCTCAAAAAAACCCAAACCCCTATTCGCTGACGTTTTGGGTCAGTTGTCTTCTCTCCACCTGATATTTCTGACACCCGAATATAACATGTTCTATCGTTTCCTCTTCTCCACTGTCGTCACATTTCCCTGTATTATGTTTCCCTATCATGAATAGTGTAGTGTTCAAACCAGTATGTTCTAATCTTATTCTCGATATGGCCACCTCCTCTCTCCTACTCCTTTCTGAGCTCCTCATTTCTCCTTCCCTCCTTTGGATTTCATCCAATCACGTCCCCTCTTTTCCTCCTCCCACTGTTTTGCCATCTTTTCTTCATTTCTTGCCTTACCATACTCTTTATCTCTGTCTAGCTAATACCCAGGTCGACTATCCCGTGTTTTGTGGCTTCCTTTGCAGCTCTATCTACCATTTCATTTGCTCTGACTCCACAGTGAGCTGGAATCCATAAAAACACGCCTGTAAGTCCCGTCATGTGTATTCTGTGAAGTGTTGCTGAACCTCTGCTAGGACATCTGCTCTGCTTTCTGAGCGGCTACTCTGTAAACTGATCAATGACGAGCCTGAGATCTGGGACTCTCCACCATTTGACCCAAGATCTAAAGAAGCTTCTCGGATGAGCCTTCAAGCAACATAAAGAAGTCCAGACGCTTTTCTTTCCAAGCTCCTTAGACTACAATGACCTGGATGACTGAGAACCTCCACAGACAATGAAAATAAAAAGAAAACATTAAATGTAGTGTATGTGTTAAAAAATGAAATACATCATTCAAAAAGATGTGGAATTGTTTCACTGACTGTTTGACAGTTTTACAGTACAAGATTCATCCAGATCATTTCTATAGTTTTAATAAATTGGTTTGTTATTCGACCTTGTTGGTGATTAAATACTTCTTATTGTAAGTCCATATCAATGGCTCATTAATATTCATAAAGTTACTGTTCCAGTAAAACTGACAGTGAGGGGTTACAGGACAATGAATCATATATGTTTTATCCAGTATATTAATGGCATCTCTGAGAACATCTTTATTCAGTGCTGTCTGTATATTTGGTCCATTTGTGTCATCATGAAACACTGTACTGTGTTCTCTTACAGATACGGGAACATCACAGGTCCTCACAAACACAGGATATGGAAGAAAATGACCTTTTTACCTTCACTAGCTGGGACACATCATTAATATTATTTTGGATCCTTATATAATATTGATTTATTTCTGTTTTCCCACACAAAGTAATAAAGTGCAGCATCAACTGTTCTACGAATGATTTAGGAACATTTTTACTTTTGCAGGATACACTGAGTGTGAATATCCCTGTTTAAGATAAAAGGATCAGTGATCGATCGCTCATGAGCCACAGATCAAATCTGTTTTTCATTTTTGGATTTAAATGCTGGAAATTAGAAATGACCCTCTCAGACTGATCTCGACAGATGTTAGTTCCCAAATAAGTCATCTGTTCTTTGACAGGAAAACCTTCTGTAAGGACACAAGCCTCTCCGACAGGAACAGGACACATTTTCATGTTTAAAGTCAGACCTGATACTCCAGAGAAAGCATTAATGCAGTTTATCATCTTTGTTTTGAACTCATCTTTAATGAAGACAGCTGTATCACCTGCGAGCTAACAGCATTTCATTTTCTGATGGAAACTCTCCGAGTGGTTCCCACCAAAGTTTAACTGAGCTATTACATCATTCTCACTGTGGATCTGTGCTGTCAGAGCCTCCGCGTGACATCATCTGGTGGTCACCTTTCACTAAGCTAGGCTTGAAGAGACAGCAGTCTGATATTTAATTTAAGTTATCCTGAAACAGAGCTGTAATCATAAACAGAAGGTAAAACATTTATTTACAGGCATATTTATTATGACAGGTAAGTGAATACACAAATGTATATTTATGTAATTTTGTTTGTTTACTAAAACCGATTTCTGACTTGTTGGGCTCTGTTATGACGTCAGCATTAAAAGACGTTTGGATCATTTCGTCGTTCACGCTGCCTAATCACAACGCACCTCCCTTTACTTGGCAGGCCTGCCATTGGCCAGCCAAAGCTGGCTTGTTTTTAAAGGTCGGGCGCTGATTGGCCGACTGTGTAAGAAACAGTCGGTTTAAATCGGGGGCGGGAGCGTGTTCCGTTTGAATCCAACAGACAGTAGCTGTACTCTGGCCGACAAACCCCGACCGACAACCGGTGAGTCCGTACCGGGAAGAGTTTTTGTTTGTTTATAGTCTCCTCTGGGTAATAAACAGGCTAGCCGCAGAGCCAACGCTTAGCCGACCGGTGGAGCTAACAGCTAGCACCTTTAGCACGACGTCGTCACAGTGAAGGTGAGCCTCGTCTGTTAACGGGGTAAGGTCTGAGTAAAACACCCGAACGGTGGCCTGAGAGGCGGATACAGCTGGAGACGAGTCCTCGGAGCTGGATCCGGTGCCAGCGTTTAGCTGCTGTTAGCTTAGAGGGAGAAACACGGGAGGTGAGCCGCAGAGGAACCCGGGCCTTCTAACCTCACTTTGTCTGATTCAGCAGAACAGGACGGTAACGCTCATGGCCTCCCAGAACATGGACCCCGCAGCGGCTGCAGCTTCCAGCACCGCCGCTCTGAAAGGCAGCGACAGCGGCGGCAGCGCGGCCAGAGGCTCTGTGTCCAAACGGTGTGTGTTTGTGTGAGAGAGAGACTTTTCCTATTGTGTTTTCATATTGGGTGTTTGTGTCAGCTCTCAGTGCCAATTTCTGACTCTACCTGTCGGACAGGTGTTAGCAGGTACACTTCCTGTTCACGGTTGATTAAACTTTATTAGTACAGCTGTTGGTAAACAATGATGCGCTTGGTTTCCGTGTGCTGTGCCGCCATTCGATTACACCAGTGGCCCTGTCCCACTAGTACCGGCTCGGTTTTTAGGGGTTTTGTTTGTTTGTTTTTTAATAGTACGTGCTATCCTAAAATGTGACATCAACTGACTGGGTGCCACCCATTGGCTAGTCAGTAGCGTCGATCGATGGGGCCTGAAGGCGTGTCCTTCACGAAAATCAAAGCCGCCATATTTAAAACCCGGCAACTGGGGAAACCAACAACCCCAGAAACGGAAAACTACTAGAGTCGTGCTGAGTAGGTACTTGTGTGAAAGGGCTAAAAGTGACGCTGTTCAGCAGGTGATGGGTGGGGGCAGCTCCTACAGGTGTGGAGTGACAGGCAAACTTAGTATCACAGTTGCCTCAGTCTGAGTCATACAGATGGGCAAGTTTACCTGATCCTCTCTGCACAGCACCTGTCTGAGCTGCAGTTTCATGAAGGGCTGAGTTGAGTTCAGGAGGAAACACCAGAACAACAAAGGAGGCAGGCTCCTCCTTAATCTGAGCCAAAAGTGAAACACTGAACTGAGCATGTGCAGCAGATTCTGAGCTTCCTGTTTGTGTCTGCAGGCTGCAGCAGGAGCTGATGACGCTCATGGTGAGTCCAGTCTTCATCAGTGTTCTGTTCTAACCTGTAACACCTGAGGTCATGTGACACCCTCCATGTGTCCTGAAGTCATGTGACAGTCTCTCTCTCTGGTGCAGATGTCAGGTGATAAGGGGATCTCTGCGTTCCCAGAGTCAGATAATCTGTTTAAGTGGGTTGGAACCATCGATGGCGCTCAGGGGACGGTATGTACACACGGATCATTTGGGTTACTCTGCTCTCAGCAGAAAGTTAAATTCTGCTCTGTCTTACCTGTTCAGGTGTACGAGGGCCTCAGGTACCGCCTCTCTCTGGAGTTTCCTGCCGGTTACCCGTACCAGGCCCCACGCGTAAAGTTTGTCACACCATGTTTCCACCCCAACGTAGACGAGCACGGCTTCATCTGCCTCGACATCCTGAAGGACAAATGGTCAGCGCTCTATGACGTTCGCTCCATCCTGCTGTCCATCCAGAGCCTGCTGGGAGGTAAATGCGTCATCACCCCAGCACTGTCCAAGCTCTGCCCTCTGACCTCACTGTCACTCTGCTTCCTCCTCAGAGCCGAACAACGACAGTCCTCTTAATGGTGTGGCGGCCGAACTGTGGGACAACCAGGAAGGTGAGACCACGTAAACACCCCGCTGTGCGCAAACACGTTAACAGCTGCGTGAAGCAGGACTGATGGTTGTTGGTTTTTTTTTTTTTTTTGTTTTTTCTTTCAGCTTTCAGAACTCATCTACGCTCGACCTTCCAAAATTGAAGCTCCGCCTCATGTTCGTCTGTCTTCCGTGTTTGTATCATATTTTTATGTTTGTCAATAAAGTTCTTAATTCAACACAGTGTGTTATTGATCTGAGCAGCTGAAATATGCTGTCCTCCCCTGACACACCGCATGCAGGCTGGGCTTCTCTTTTCAAAATTAAGCTGGTTTTACTTTGAAAGACTAGGAGGAAAAGGAGGAGCCTTGGGTGGAGTCTTTTCTTTTTTTTTTTTTTCTTTTTTTCTTCTTTGCTGCTGCATCATGACATCAATACTCAAGTACACTTTATAGTTCACCTGAGTGCAAGTGAATTCATCCTTTGATTGGAAAGGCAGTACTTGATGACATCACAGCTCAGTCTCAGTGTGTTTTTGACACTGCCCTTAATTTCATTGAATAATATTGACAATGGAAATTAAACTGCGGGAATGTCTTAAAGACAAAGACCTGGACGGCCGCTCATTTTCTGCTTAATTCAGATCAAACTGAGATTATTGTACTCGGCCCTGAAAAGCTTAGAAATATGGTATCTAAGCAGATTCTTACTCTGGATGGCATTACCGTGGCCTCCAGTAACACTGTGAGGAACCTTGGAGTCATGTTTGACCAGGACATGTCCTTCAACGCACATATTAAACAAATATGTAAGACTGCTTTCTTCCATTTGTGCAACATCTCTAAAGTTAGAAATATCCTGTCTCAGAGTGACGCTGAAAAACTAGTTCATGCATTTATTACTTCCAGGCTGGACGACTGTGATTCATTATTATCAGGAAGTCCTAAAAACTCCCTGAAAAGCCTTCAGCTAATCCAAAATGCTGCAGCAAGAGTCCTGACAGGGACTAGAAAGAGAGAGCAGATTTCTCCTGTTTTGGCTTCCTGTTAAATCCAGAATTCAAAATCCTGCTCCTCACATACAAGGTCTTAAATAATCAGGCCCCATCTTATCTTAATGACCTTGTAGTACCATATCAGCCTATTAGAGCACTTCGCTCTCGCTCTGCAGGCCTACTTGTTGTTCCTAGAGTATTTAAAAGTAGAATGGGAGGCAGAGCCTTCAGTTTTCAGGCCCCTCTTCTGTGGAACCAGCTTCCAGTTTGGATTCAGGAGACAGACACTATCTCTACTTTCAAGATTAGGCTTCAAACTTTCCTTTTTGCTAAAGCATATAGTTAGGGCTGGACCAGGTGACCCTGAATCCTCCTGTAGTTATGCTGCAGGTGAATCCATGCATTGTGTATTTTATCTCAGTATGTACCTGTCTATCACCTCCTAAAGGATAGTTAAACCATCCAGTGGCATTTTTCTTCTGTGACATGTTAATAATTAATCACTGCAGATATTGATCTGCCAGCTTTATTTAGACTTATTTAATATTGATTGTTTAAACATCACAATGACAAATGAACCCAGGTTTTCTTCTGTTTCCTCTAAAACACGATTCTCCCATCTTAATGGAAACACTTAAATCTACATCTACCCGACGCAGCCCAGCCCACAGCATGCCGTCTTCTTGGAACCGGCAATGACCTCAACCTCCATCAGGTCCTCCAGGCTCTCCACCAGGTCATCTGGCTCACCGCGGGCTTCAGCCCACGCCGGCTGGGTCGCCTCCACCGACCAGAACGCCACGGGAACCTGCAGAGCAACGGTGAGACACTCAGAACAAAAAACAAAGCAGCGGCACAGAATTCAGCCGTTTATAAAGCAACCTAAAGAGCAGACAGGTGACTCTGCAACAGTTAAACCTCACAGTCCAACAGGAAGTGTTCCATAAATGGTAAAAATGGTAAATGGCCTGTATTTATATAGCGCTTTTCTAGTCCCTAAGGACCCCAAAGCGCTTTACATATCCAGTCATCCACCCATTCACGCACACATTCACACACTGGTGATGGTAAGCTACATTGTAGGCACAGCCACCCTGGGGTGCACTGACAGAGGCGAGGCTGCCGGACACTGGCGCCACCAGGCCCTCTGACCACCACCAGTAGGCAACGGGTGAAGTGTCTTGCCCAAGGACACAACGACCGAGACTGTCCAAGCTGGGGCTCGAACCGGCAACCTTCCGATTACAAGGCGAACTCCCAACTCTTGAGCCACGATCGCCCATATGCTTCCCCTCACCCTCTGTTGCATCTCGCTCATCATAGTTTCCAGTCCTGTGATGTGATTGGTCAGATCTGGGCTTGGTTCCACCTCTGAGGTGAGCCATGGCAACTGGACTGAGGCCACCCGAACTGCCACGCCCACCACGCCATCAACACATCCTATAAATTCAGAAGGACAGGTGAGAAACAGATGGTCAGGTGGATGAGAAAAACACTTCCTCAGGTAAGTTCAGCTTCTTGGTGACTGAGGTCCTGGAATTTATGAAGGCAAGGCAAGTTTATTTGTATAGCACAATTCAACAACAAGGTGATTCAAAGTGCTTTACAGAGACATTAGAAACAAAAACAAATAAAAAGCATGATTTAAAATTGATTAAAACAAGCAAACTAACAAACTAACTAAATAACAAACAAACAAACAAACAAACAAAACTATATAAAATCAAAACAGATAAAATCAGATAAAATCAGTAGTTAAATGTAAGTTTTGAAATTTAAGCTTAAAAGTGTGGATTTTGGTGCTTTATTCAAATGCAGCTGAGAACAGGTGAGTCTTCAACCTGGATTTAAATAAACCGAGTGTTTCAGCTGATCTGAGGCTTTCTGGGAGTTTGTTCCAGATATAAGGAGCATAAAAGCTGAATGCAGCTTCTCCGTGTCTGGTTCTGACTCTGGGAACTGATAAAAGACCGGATCCAGATGACCTGAGGGATCTGGAAGGTTCATACTGGGTCAGGAGGTCATTGATGTATTTTGGTCCTAAACCATTCAGAGCTTTATAGACCAGCATCAGAACTTTAAAGTCTATCCTCTGACGGACAGGCAGCCAGTGTAAAGACCTCAGAGCTGGACTGATGTGGTCCACTTTTTTGGTCTTAGTGAGGACTCGAGCAGCAGAGTTCTGAATGAGCTGTAGTTGTCTGACTGATTTTTTAGGTAGACCTGTAAAGATGCTGTTACAGTAATCAAGCCTACTAAAGATGAATGCATGGACTAGTTTTTCCAGGTCCTGTTGAGACATCAGATCTTTTATCCTTGATATATTCTTGAGGTGATAGTAAGCTGACTTTGTTATTGTCTTAATGTGTTTTTCTAAGTTTAGGTCTGCATCCATCACTACACCCACGTTTCTCGCCTGGTTTGTGGTTTTTAGATGTATAGATTGAAGTTCTCTGGTGGCCTGTAATCGTTTTTCTTTGGCGCCAAAGACTATTACTTCAGTTTTGTTTTTGTTTAGCTGGAGAAAATTGTGGCACAACCAGTCATTGATTTCCTCAATGCATTTACCAAGAGCCTGTACAGGGCCTCGGTCTCCTGGTGACATTATGATATATATTTGTGTGTCATCTGCATAGCTGTGGTAGTTTATTTTGTTGTTGTTTATAATCTGTGCCAGTGGGAGCATGTAGATGTTAAACAGAAAGGGTCCCAAGATGGAACCTTGGGGAACTCCACATGTGATACTTGTCTGCTCAGATGTGAAGTTACCTATTGATACAAAGTATTTCCTGTTTTCTAAGTATGTTTTGAACCAGTTTAGTACAGTTCCTGAAAGACCTGCCCAGTTCTCCAGTCGTTTGAGTAATATGTTGTGGTCAACTGTATCAAATGCTGCACTGAGATCCAGTAAAACTAAGACTGACATTTTTCCACTGTCTGTATTCAGACATATGTCATTGAACACTTTGGTCAGAGCGGTTTCAGTGCTGTGGTTCTGTCTAAAACCTGACTGGAAGGCATCGTAGCAATTATTCTGTTTTAAGAAGTAATTGAGCTGTTGAGAAACTGCTTTTTCAATGATCTTACTTAAAAATGGGAGATTTGAGATCGGCCTGTAGTTTTTCATTTGTGTCTTGTCAAGATTGTCCTTTTTCAGTATAGGTTTTATTACAGCAGTTTTTAGTGGTTCTGGAAACACGCCTGATATTAATTAAAAATGTTTTCCCAGCTAAAGATCTAACGTTTAATAAAGCCAGCTTAAGTGTTTTAGAGGTATTACTTGTCCCCTCGTGTTTGGGAGCAGTCTGTGGCACACAAGGTATGTTTACTATGTTCAAAGATCTTTTAGAGTGCATTTCTCTGTGTTTTGACCAGGCCACATGTCTCCTGTCACCTAAAAGTACAGAGATTTTAAAACCTTCTAGTAAACAGGGTCCCAGCTTCTCCTGGGAAAAGTCACCACTGCCATAATCCTCGCAGCCCAGACCCTCCACACATCACACATCAGACTGCGGAGACAGGGCATGAAGGTGGTAAGGAGGAACTAAGGGGGGTGAGGCTGAGCAATGTGACTTCGATCGCTCTGTTGAGGGTGGGGCTCGATGGCGAACCTTTGGCAGCTCTGGTGGGGGGTTTATGGGGGACAAAAAGGGATTGGGCCGGGGGGTAGATCTGAGCCCAGCATTGACCCGCTCCATCATCTCCTCAGTGAATTTCAGGTGTGGGGAGGAGGGAGAAAGGGAGGGGGAGGAGGGTGATGGCCTGTCAGGGGTTTGGGGGACTGGGGAAGGTCGTGGTCCCTGGTCCTGGTCGTTGGTGTTGTTGAGAGAGTTGGAGGCAAATAGGGACCCCTCTTCTTGCCTTAGATGTCTCTCCTTTCTGAGGCTCTTCCTCAGATGCCATGGATGTCTCTCCTTTCTGAGGCTCTTCCCGGGTGGGGGCAAATGGAGCTCCTCCTCAAGGTTTCTGCTGGGCTTTGTCTGTTCTTGGAGTACTGTTTGTTCCTCTTTATGAGATAACTCCTCGTTTATCTCAGCCTTGGCACCAAGCACAGATGGATGACGTATGGAATAAAACAAGTTGGAGGTGAACAGTTTCACCCCTGACTTGTTAAAATTAAATCCATTTGCTTTAAACAGATGCCTGCGTTCCCAAAAAATATTAAAGTTGTTGATAAAATGCACTGAGTGGTCAGCACATGCTGATATAAGCCATTTATTCAGTGTAAACAACCTGCTGAATCTCTCGTCTCCTCCTCTGACCGGCGGTACAGGCCCACTGATGAATACAGCTGCATTCAGAGAGTTTACAGTGTTTAATAATCCAGTAAAGTCCCGTTTCAGAACCTCCGACTGTTGTTTGGACACATCGTTTGACCCTGTATGCAGAACAATGTTTGTCACAGTTGGATATTCATCTGCAATTTGAAGAATTCTCTCCTTCAGGTTGTTGACCATATTGTTAGGAAAGCAGAGGACTTTAGTGTTCTTACCACACATCCTTTGTACATCCTTTACGGCAGAGTCACCCACAATCAGAGTTTCAGGCCTAGCCTTTAGCTTTCCCTGTGGCCTTTCACTTTTCAACAGATTTTCAGACCTTATTTCGCTGCTTTTAGATGGATGGTTGTCCGATATAGATCCAGGTTCCTTTGATAGTGGAGCAAATCTGTTCTGCAGTTTCACATTCAGTTGTTTTGGAGGTTTGTTGTTAACCTTCCTATTCACGGTTGTCCAGTCCTGTTTCCTCCCGTATACAGGGGTAGAAGAGCTTTTCTGTCTCGTAGGAAGTGAAGGCCAGTCGGTTTCAGAGATTTCAGCTCGCTGTGCCCTGCCCGTGATACGTCCTCCCCCTTCCAGGAGACATGATTTATGTCTTGGTTTTGCACCAAGACAGTCCAAGGGGGGATTATCACTTGAGGATTTATAATAATGCACAGAGTCTACTTTCTTGGTCATGTTATCTGTGCTCCTTAGCTATGTGCTAGCTTGCTCATCGCCATTGTTTTGAATCAAAGGCAAGGTTGTTTCATTTCCACACAGTCCATTTACCTCCACGTTTACTTCTAAGCGATGAATTTTTGTCTCCAGTACTGCAATCTTCTGCAGGAGGCTGTGGTAGTCATCTGTGGAGAGGGAAGGCATCTTGTTGCTAGTTAGCCTAGCGGTTAGCACCTTTCCAGGCTATTGAGGCTGTTCGGTGCCCAGACGCTGTAATCAGGCTTCAGCTGTGTCTAGGCCACAGACACACGGAGCGCTGAGGATAAGGTCACTATAAAAATGTTGCTGTTTCTGTTAAGAACACTTTAGTCCTAATGATCTATAAGTGTCCAGAAGCTATCGCAGGTAAGCTCATACGGAAAAAAGGGAAAAAAATCAGCATAAAAATCAATAAAAGAAGCAAAGCATTTAAGAGCAAAGAGATGAAGCGTCCACACTCACAAAAGGGGAGGAGCAACATAAAGTAGATCAGTAAGAGGTCGATAACGGGTCAGTAACGGATCGATAAGAGCACAATCTGATGTCCCCGTGCTCGTGTTGTTCCTGGACAATCAAAACTAATGCTTGTCATGGTTCAACACTGCCAGTCACTGTGCGTCGGCTTATAACACAAAATCTCCCTCTCTGTCTTTCACTCACACACCACCATCAACTTTGCTAAATTGCTAATGAAAAACATTGATCAGGCAGCTGTGATTGAGCAGCGATCTCCATCCAACTCTTTTCATGGTTGGTGTGGTCGCGATAGATCGAAAAGGCTCAGATGAGCCAAAGTTCTACAAGTTGTGCCTCCATCGCTTGTGTCCAGATCACACGCTGCACTGTTGCTCCGCGCGTGCGCAGAGGCTGCAGTGACGCCCTCACGAGGGGCGACAGGATTTCAAACAGGTTTGATTTTCTTGCAACCATATGATTGATGATTGTGTGTTAATCGCTTCTCGTTACCTTATGTATACTACACGACGCACGACACACGATTAAGGCGACACTCTGGCCAAAATGGGACAAAAATCGCAGTGTATGCCCAGCATTAGGTAAGCTTTCGGTTATAGCAGAAAAATAACCTCTGTGACACGCGTTAGCCTATAAAAAAACCCTGAGGTCTCCATGGTAACGTTCCTACATTGGACAAGAAAGCGCAGGTTACACATACACTACAAGCTAGAGCTGGGCGATATAAGATTTTTTCATATCACGATATGTTTTTTTCATTTCAGGCGATAACGATATCTATCACGATATCAGCCAAATAACTATATTTGTAAGATTTAAATGTGCCGTTGCTCACAAGTAAAATGTGAAATAATCAGCAGCTTGTTTTGATTTAAATATTTATTTCCCATAATAAGTTCAACAGGGTAGATGTACTTAAGGAACATGAGACTTTTTCAGGTAAATAAAGGCAAATATTGCAAACTACACAAAAGGCAGCCGCTAAAGCGTTTAAGTTTCAAAACAGAACAAACAAAACAGACTAAATTGTCAATTCCACTTAGAAACAAAATATTAATTCTAAAAATAAATCTTAGTTTGTTTTACAGAAGAACAGACAAAATTGACTAACTTTTGTCAATATCAAATAAACTGAGAACTAAAAGGAAATTCTCAATCTCTCCTTGTTGTATAGCTGAGCTTTTCAAACAGTTTTAACAGTTACTTTAGTCTGACAAAAGCCGAATGATGAATTAGCGCTTCCAGTCAGAGACTGAGGCTACGTCCACACGTACACGGGTATTTTTGAAAACGGAGATTTTCCGTTTTCGTTTTAAAAAATAATCCCGTCCACACATAAAGGCAGAAATGAAAGAAAACGCTGCTATGAACATGCCAAAGCAGCAGGTGGCGCTAGATTCCTAACCGTGCAGAAATGTTGGCCAATCAGAAGTCTAGAAGCCTCGGTGGGAAAAAGTAAACAAAGCTGGGGCATAGAAGCAGACCCGAGTCGTATGTGTGGAGGGACAGTAACTGTGTGTATATGTAAGCATTTAAACACTGCAGAGAGTAGAATTAACAGTAACAGTATTGTAGAAATTCATTTCACCGAAACAATAACGTGGCGCACAGTGTGACGTCAAAAAATGCGCACACCTTTGACGCTGCGTTTTCTCCGTTTTTCTAGTCCACACGTAAATGCAAAAACTGAGTTTTTAAAAATCTTCGCTTTCAGTGACCAAAAACGCCGTTTACGTTTGGACGAAAGGTGCAAACACATAGAAAAATCTGTGTTTTCAAAAATACCCGGGTACGTGTGGACGTAGCGCATGCACCAGTTTATTGTATTTCCAGACTTGCTTTCGGCACAATTTACAGTGCACGCTACTCTGTTTTTTGTCAGACTTGAAATAGCCGAAATACCTTCACACTACGGAACTTCTGTGGCTCTTCCGTTCGACAATCTCTCCGGCGTTGGAACCATCATCTGTTTTCTCTTCGGTAACCTTCGGTCACGCTCGGTTGATTTTTCTAGTCGGCACACTCATTTCCTCCATTACCCGGGCGGTACGGTGGCTGGCTGCTTCCCAAACAAATACACATGTGCGGCTTGGCACTTGTGCTGTACGTAACAAGTCACGCGACGTGACGCTGCGGCTGTGATTGGTTCAGCTCTGCGCTACGTAATTTGGATTGGCTGTTCTTTTTTTTTTTTTTAAGAGGACAAGAGCGGCGAGGTCTATCGCGATAGTTTAATTTTTCTATCGAGAAAAAGTTATATCGCGATACATATCGTTATCGTTCTATCGCCCAGCTCTACTACAAGCTAAAAGTTTCTCCAGTTTTTCATTAAAAATGTTTGATGTCTCATTGCACTCTGAAGTGAAAGCGCAGCACAAATAAGCAATTGGAGTAAAAAGTAAATGAATAAATAATGGAATCAGTTTATAGACCAAAGTGTATTGTAAACTTTGACTCGTCAGTAGCCTCCTTTGGCAATGGAATACAATAGAAATCAAATATTCTCCCATATCTGTAGCAGAAGTTCCCATAAATGTGGACTGTGTAGGCTGCTTTGCTTTCGCTCTTCAATTCAATTCAATTCAATTTTATTTATATAGCGCCAAATCACAACAAAAGTCGCCTCAAGGCGCTTCATAGATACAGAGAAAAACCCAACAATCATATGACCCCCTATGAGCAAGCACTTTGGCGACAGTGGGAAGGAAAAACTCCCTTTTAACAGGAAGAAACCTCCGGCAGAACCAGGCTCAGGGAGGGGCGGCCATCTGCTGCGACCGGTTGGGGTGAGAGAAGGAAGACAGGATAAAGACATGCTGTGGAAGAGAGACAGAGGTTAATAACAGATATGATTCAATGCAGAGAGGTCTATTAATACATAGTGAGTGAGAAAGGTGACTGGAAAGGAAAAACTCAATGCATCATGGGAATCCCCCGGCAGCCTACATCTATTGCAGCATAACAAAGGGAGGATTCAGGGTCACCTGGTCCAGCCCTAACTATATGCTTTAGCAAAAAGGAAAGTTTTAAGCCTAATCTTAAAAGTAGAGATAGTGTCTGTCTCCCGAATCCAAACTGGAAGCTGGTTCCACAGAAGAGGGGCCTGAAAACTGAAGGCTCTCCCTCCCATTCTACTTTTAAATACTCTAGGAACAACAAGTAGGCCTGCAGAGCGAGAGCGGAGCGCTCTAATAGGGTGATATGGTACTACAAGGTCATTAAGATAAGATGGGGCCTGATTATTTAAGACCTTGTATGTGAGGAGCAGGATTTTGAATTCAATTCTGGATTTAACAGGAAGCCAATGAAGGGAAGCCAAAACAGGAGAAATCTGCTCTCTCTTTCTAGTCCCTGTCAGCACTCTTGCTGCAGCATTTTGGATTAGCTGAAGGCTTTTCAGTGAGTTTTTTGGACATCCTGATAATAATGAATTACAGTAGTCCAGCCTGGAAGTAATAAATGCATGAACTAGTTTTTCAGCGTCACTCTGAGACAGGATATTTCTAATTTTAGAGATGTTGCGCAAATGGAAGAAAGCAGTCTTACATATTTGTTTAATATGTGCGTTGAAGGACATGTCCTGGTCAAAAATGACTCCAAGGTTCCTCACCGCGTTACTGGAGGCCAAGGTAATGCCATCCAGAGTAAGAATCTGATTAGATACCATATTTCTAAGATTTTCAGGGCCGAGTACAATAACCTCAGTTTGATCTGAATTAAGAAGCAGAAAGTTAGCGGCCATCCAGGTCTTTATGTCTTTAAGACATTCCTGCAGTTTAACTCATTGGTGTGTGTTATCTGGCTTCATGGACAGATAGAGCTGGGTGTCATCTGCATAGCAGTGAAAATGTATGCTATGTCTTCTAATGATACTGCCTAAGGGAAGCATGTATAATGCTCTTCTGTCCAGTTCAAACCAGCTCGATGGGGTTTAAGTCTGCAGACTGTGCTGCACACTCCATGTTTCCAAGCTCACCATCTTGTTCTTTGTTCCTGAGGTAGTTCTGGCACTTTTGCTATGGGTCATTATCTTGCTGTAGGATGAACCCCTGACCAACTAGGTGCATGCCAGAGGGTCCTGCATGGTGCTGCACAATGCTGTGGCAGCTGTTCTGGTTCAGGGAGCCTCTCACTCTGTACGAGTCACCGACTCTGGATCAGCAAACAGCCCCAGACCATCACACGTCCTCCTCCATGTGTGACAGTTGATGCCACACACTGTGGACCCATCCTTTACCTACTCGGCAGCGTACAAAGATCCTGCGTGATGACTCATCAGTCCATAAAACCTTCTTCCAGTCTGCAGTATTACAATGGCGGTGTTTCATGGCACAGCCAAACCTCTGTCTTGTTCTGACATCTTAGTGATGTCCTGTCAAACCTGCAGCTCGAAGTCTTCTCTTCATTGTCATCTCTGCGATATACAGTACATAGAGAGACGAGACAACGAGGCTCCAGTTCCATTCAGTGCAAAAGAAAAACAATAAATATAGGAAGAGTAAGAAATAAATATACAGTTTGAGACTGAGGTGAGGGAAAACTGAGACTTGCTCACTACGACCACTATTACTCTGTGCTTGAAGCTGTTGTCCTGTGAGCCGCCTATCAAGCTGTTAACTCTCAGAAACTTCTGGTTCAGTTGTGTTTTTGGGTCTGCAGACCTCTTCCTGTCACAGTTTGGAAAGACAAACATTTATAAGTGTTATGATGCTCCGTCTCTCTTCCATTGTTAATCACCTTTTTCTCCCCGTTTTTGTACCAACACACTACTGTTCAGCTGATGGTCACGAGGGTACATCAGTGTGTTCCAACACTGCTTTTATGCAGAGGGGGAAGTAATCCAGGAAAGTGGGAACACCTGTAGGAATTAGTAGCACCAGCTTTCAAGGCTTGACCAGCCTCCATTGCTGCAGAACAGCTTTAAAATTTTAACACGTTGTGTGTTTCCTTGAAAAAGGCCTTTATGTATAATTCTGAAATGTGCATTATTTTTTCAGTTTTAGCTAACCTTACCTTTAACCTCTGGCAGTTCACCGCTTACCTTTGTACCTTTTCAAGCTATTCATTGGACTGAACAACTTGAATTGCAATAAAAACTTGTTCTTAAACCTACTCGAGTACTCCTCGATTTAGACATTCAAGCAAAAACACTTGCAGGTGATTTACCGGTTCACGACTCGGCCACAACAGACATCTTTTACACAAAGTTAGCCAATCTCACATCAGAACTAAAATCAGCTGACCTGTGTTGACCAGCGAGCGCCTGTTGCTGTGCTCAGTCAGGGGGAACTGCCCAATTAGGTCACAGGCCTTACGCAGGTCATACAGGAAGTGCTCCAATGCTGACAGGAAGAGAACCCACAGACGCTCCAAAACCTGCCTGTCCTGCACACCTGAGGGGGCAAAGTCAGAGTTTGAAAGCGAGCGCAGCAGCCGGCAGGACAGCCCTGAAGACACATAAGGGAGATGGAGCAATGAGAATCAGGTGAACACGTGAGACAGCGAGAAACACACAGGTGAGAAGGACAGGTGAACCACAGACAGGTGTTACCACTGCAGATCCGGTGAGCCACAGCTCTCGTCTCATCCAACTCATCTCGCAGGAAGCTGCCGTCGGCTGAGCTACCGACCAACGCAACCAGCTGCTGGAAACATGAAGTGACCCGACTGAGTGCATCCTGAGCGCGCTCACATTCATGCTGTCGCCGCCGTGCTGCCAGCTCGTCCACTGAACGACGCCAACGACTCATTATGTCGACCGCCTGGAGGGAGGAGAGAGGTAGGACAGGTGCTGTTCAAACATCTAAAACTTAATATCTAAATCTGGGTGATGCTTAGACAAGTAAATGTAAAATCACCTGTATGACCCACCTGTGGATGTGCCTTTATAGAACACCTGTATGAAAGAAGTTGTACCTGCTGCAGCTTCTTCCTCTGTGGTGGAGAGCAGCTCTTGCCAGGTTTCTATAAACACTCTTGCTCTTCTCTCTGAGGATAGCGTGTTTTTAATTAACACGCAGCGACAAGCTGATGCCCAAATGCTCCTGGGACTCCACCCACAGGTCCCAAAGGTGTCACTCATGTGACAACCTTTCACCTGAGAGGAACTCACAGCAGGAAATGATTCAAACACTTCATGTCACTTATGTTTATTTATTTCATCACAAAACTAAACAGTTGATTCTCCAAAGGCTCCGCCCACTACACGGACAGGAAGTGACACTCATCATCATCACAGGGTTCATGAATCATTTTACAGACAGGACATCGGGACTGTTAGCATAGCTTAGAATAAGCACAGCTTCAAAGCTAAATACACATGCTAAGCTAGGCTAGCACTTTCCCTCTGTGATTAGTGTAAGTGTTAAGCTAGGCTAACAGCCTGTCAGGTCATGTGACTGTGGGATAAACAGGTGATACAGGTACAGGTGTGTTCTGTAATCAGCAGGTAAAACAGTTTTATGATCATGCCCAGGACAGTAACATGTCTCTGATTAGTCAGCAGATGTCTTCTGACTGGAGAGGACTGTCTCCACTTCCTATATGTGATGATGTCATCACGTAGTTCAACACTGATTGGCCGTATTTCCACCAAGGGGATGTGTGAGGGGGACTTGCTGGTATTCACAAAGGGCAGGGTCAGAGTGATGTCAGAGTGTGATGGCTCAGTCTACAGGCTTTTCTATGGCTACATTTTGTTGTCACGGTAGCGAGTGCGTGCGGGCAGCAAGCGCCTCCATTAGCTCGTGGCAGAGACACTGACAGAAGCCGTAAAGGACGAGCAGCAGCAGCGTGGACGGGACGAGACTGACGAGGACCACGCCCAGCCATAGCTGACCAATCATCAGCAGGTAGATCCCCAATGGCAGCGAGCTAAAGTACACCTGCACACACAGGGGGAGTAGCCGCACACACCAGTTACACTGGTTCTGATTTAGATAGTTATGTTCAAACTGGTTAAACTGGTACTTACCAGGCAGAGTGCCCCCAGCAGGCAGCGTGGGAAGCTGCGGGATGTCCAGGCACGGCATTTCTGACCTGGGAGGTTGCAGGGCAGCGAGTCCAGACTGGGAGCATGGTACAGACCCACTACATTGAGCATGCTCAGTGAATCTGAGGATGGCGACTCCTCTGGGAGCTCCATGATGGTGATGACGAGACAGTCCGAGGAGCGGTGGGATGCTTCCTCGCCGCTGCCTGCAGCTCCGCCCCCTGGGAACAGACGCAGAGCTTTACCAAGAGAAATTCCAGACACTGTTATTTTCCTTTTTAAGGAAGGCTGGAGAGCAAAGTACTGTTTTTACCCTCCAGGTGGGCGTGTCTCCCGAGCGCTGACATCATGTGAAAACTATGGATACACCAACCAGTAATCAATATCTAAGGTGTCCAATAAAGGATACCGCTGACCAATGACGGCGAAGAATACCGCTCAATCACCTCAAACAGGTCACTTTATCGCGGAGATTCCTGATTGGATAAATCTACCGGCTGGCTGTGATTGGCTGACTATCTCATTCTAACTCTCAGGTTTTTACCTGTCAGACTGCTGGGACTTAGCACTACCTCCCCACCGCTGCCACTTCCTGCTCCACCTCCTCGCCGAGCACGATCCTGACACGACAGGACCGCCAGGATGTGCCGGTCGTCCTCCATCAGCCACACCTGAGGAAGAGGGGGAGGAGACAGTGTGAGTTCAGGTTGTCAGACTCTGACCGTCGAAGAGGAGGAAATGAGGCCACACCTCTTCGTCGGGGACATACGTCTCGTGGCGGCAGAATGGGCAGCTGATTATGGACGGCGAAGACTCTCCTGGAATCACATGATACAACAGGTGATGTGACCAGGTAACGGTCATGCTGGCATCTGCGTGATCCAGCAGCTGACTGTGCTGTGTGTCTACCTGCCAGGTGAACTCACCCATGTCGACCATCTTCTTCAGACACTTGGCGCAGACTCGGTGCAGACAGCCCAGCAGTTTGGGCTTCCGGCTGCGCGTGTCGTAGCGATTATAGCAGATTTTACACTCGAGTTCCTCCAGCGTGTACACCAGAGACTGAGCCCAGGTCTGCACCTGAATGCAGCACAGCAACAGGTAAGTCTCCCCGAACACATCGCGGTCTCTGTTCGATCTCTCCAAACTTTATTCGAAATGTCTTCACTAAATAAATCTTTTCTCTCTCTCTGCGACACCGCAGGGATGCATGATGGGTAGACTCACCTTTCCCTCCATTTCCTGTCCTGGCTCCACCTCCTTCAACAGGCTCATCTCGCTGAGTGTTGTCTTCACCTGACGTGAGGGGGAGGTGGGTGCTGGGTGGGGCTTAACTGAGGCTGTTACCTGACTGAGACAAACAATGAAAGAGATTACTAAACAAGTCGAGTACTGTAACTATGACCGAGCTACAGTTCTGCGTTCCTCATCTGCAGGTAGAAACACACCTGAGTCCAGGTCATCTGATCAGCGAGACAGTCTGAAAGGACGTCCATCCGTCCAGTCAGAAGCAGACGTCCTCCTGGAGAGAAACAACCGTTTACTTTTAAAATAAGAGCACGAGGACTGTCACTCTCATTGATCAGTTATTGATTAGTTATTTACCGATCAAAGTGAAAAAATAAAGTATGAACAGAATAAAAGCTGGACCGGAGCTTCTGTTGTTTCTATCTGTGCTGAACGCTGCTCAGGTGTGTTTGTTTGTACCAATAACAAAGCAGTATTCACAGCAGGTGAAGTGTTCTGCTCAAGCTCCGCCTCCTCACAGACAGGTAAGTTTTTTTTATTTATTTATTTTTTTTATCCTTCCCTCACCTGGATGGCCAGATGATGTCACCACCTGATGATTCCTGTCCTGCCTGACTGAGATTAACCATGTGACTCACCTATAGTTTAAGCTGAGGTTTATTGATTCTCTTTGATCTTCTGATGGATCGATGTTTAAGGATGAGCTCTGCAAACACACTTACTACAGGTACATGCTACCTGTTACCATGACTACAGGTAGGCACCAGCTGCAGCTTTAAAAATCAGTCATCAGGATCTGTAATAGTTTTCAAACATCTGCCCGAACAACTGTGCTCACTGATTTCTGATCAGATTATTGATTATCAGACGCCCCCCCACTCGCATGTTGCTCACCTGCTGTTGGCAGTTGCTGTAGTGGTAGGCTGCGTTGCTGTGAGTGAAATCGTAGCTCTGTCACTGGTTGCTCTTCATGAAGTTGCTGTCTGTCTCCCAAGCTGAAGCAACGTGTTGATGCTCACATGTCAACTGGATAAACTCCAGGTTGCCGGAGTTGCTGCTGCTGCAGATGTTGTAGGTTTTAGTTGCTGCAGTCCCTGCTGAAGACAGAAGGTTTAAGCAACATGTTGGCGTAGGATCAGTTGCTGTTTGCTGCAGAAACAAATCAGGACGTGTTTAATTCTGCACAGTTGCCGTCAGTTTGTTGCTGCTGTCTCCGGTTGCTCTCGTGTAGTTGCTCTGCAGTCAGACTGTAGGGCGATGTTGCCGCTGCCCTGCAGTAGGCGATGCTGTTGCTGCTGTCTGTTGCTGTGATGTCACTGCGGTAGTTGCCGTCATCAGCCTCATTGACAGTCCGTAGCCGTTTCGCGCCTCCGGCTCACGCGGCAGCGGGATGCTAACATGCTAACGTGCTAACCCGTCCCGGTGTGTCGGTTGCTGTTGTCGCTTCGTCGGTTACCGGAGCTGTTTTCTGTCGGTGACTCACCGTCTCGCCTCCGTATCGCGGCGGCGCGCGTCCGGCGGCGCGGTCACGGTTACCATGGAAACCGTTCAGCAGCGGAATGACGGGAAACTGGACGAGACGAACAGGATCGATCTACTGATCGATAATCTGATCGCAGGTTCATTTACCTGTCACACATTTCAGCCTTCACAGGCTCAGCGTGGATTGGACGGATGACACCCCGGTGATTTTAAATATTAAACACCAAAATAAACCAATCAGAGAGCAGAAACTTCAGGATTGCCCAATCAAAAGTAAATACAGACCAATCCAATACAACTTTATAAAGCACCCAGCACAGGACCAAAATGCTGAACAGTAAATTAGTTAAGAACAATAGAATTAAACAAAACAGAAAAAAACACACATAATACATAAAATTAAAATTAATAAAAACTAATATAAATAAACAAAACAAAACATTTCACAAGGTGTCAAAGGCCAGGGTGACGAGATGGGTTTTCAGAAGTGACTTAAAGACAGAGAGAAGAAGCCTGTCTAATCTGTAAAGGCAGTATAAGAGCCGCTACAGTAAGTACCAGGCCAGTATGTTTAAGGCAGCTGATGTGGTGGAGAGCAGTGAGGCATGAGATCCATGCTATCCGGACAGGACTCATACTGTGTTTCTGTCCTGTAAGTTCATGTATGCACTGAACATAAAACATATCTAATAAACAAACTGACACTTTAACTGAAGAGGATAAATTGAACCTTGCTAAATTACAAGATAAATTAGATCGTTTATACTCAGACAAAGCAAAAGGAGCCTTTATCAGATCAAGCTCTAAATGGCTTGAAGAAGGTGAGCGTAATTCCCATTATTTCTTCAGTTTAGAAAAGAAACACTCAAGCATAAACAATATTAGCAAAATAATGATAAATGGGGTTAAGGGGCGATCGTGACTCAAGAGTTGGGAGTTCGCCTTGTAATCGGAAGGTTGCCGGTTCGAGCCCCAGCTTGGACAGTCTCGGTCGTTGTGTCCTTGGGCAAGACACTTCGCCTGTTACCTACTGGTGGTGGTCAGAGGGCCTGGTGGCGCCAGTGTCCGGCAGCCTCGCCTCTGTCAGTGCGCCCCAGGGCGGCTGTGGCTGTAGCTTACCATCACCAGTGTGTGAATGTGAGGATGACTGGATATGTAAAGCGCTTTGGGGTCCTTAGGGACTAGAAAAGCGCTATATAAATACAGGCCATTTACCATTTATAACAGAGGATTACAGATTAATCTCTCAACACTCTAAAAACTTAGTTGGTTTAGGAATAACATTATTTTAGTCAACCAATTATTTGATTCAAATGGTACGCTTTTCTCCTATGAAGAATTTTGTTTAGTTTAGCTATAAATCGTCATGATTATACAAAAGTATTTGGCTTAATACCATCAGGGGTTTGTATGCTGTTTAAGAATCAACCTAATATCACTTCATTCCACAGGCCGTTGAGATCTCCCATACAAACTTTTGTTGGCAAGATTTGCTTTTCTAAGCAAACTAAAGACAACAATAAATCTATCAGATCTTTATTTCAGAGTAGCATAACCACGCTACCATATGTCATTTTTTTCTGGAACTGGCTGTCAGATGGTATTATGTGGAACAAAGTTTGGAGACTCCCTAATCAGTTTTTAATTACCAACAAAATTAAAGATATTTCTTATAAATTAATACACAGAATTTATCCTTCTAAAGATTGTCTTCAAAGCAAATTCAAATTAGACATTGATACAAGCTGTAGCTTTTGTAAAACTTCCAAGGAATATACGATACATCTTTTTTGGTTTTGTAACCGTGTGCAAGATTTTTGGCAGAATTTGTGTTTTTATATCAGAAAATATATTTAAAGGATTTGTACTGTTTTGGAAATATGTTTTATTTGGTCTACACAAAAACCAAAGACAATTCAACTTTGATAACAGATATATGATTAACTTGTTAATTTTAATGGCTAAATTTCATATTCACAAGTCCACGTGTTTAGGAAGACATCCCTCTTTTTATGTATCTCCTTTGAACTTGAACAGTATCTTAATTCAATTAAGAACTCCACTAACCCAAAAGCTATAAAAACTATTGGTGTTTGTGAAAAAATCAAGATCTTTCAATCACTTTATTCTTTGGCTTGATCAGTTACTTTCCCCCTAACATATTTATATTGTAGGTTCTGAAATTGTTCTTTTATTTGTTTGTCTATGGTATGCAATTTTTTTGTAAGTACAACACCATTAATATGGTACTGTTTAATTCTATTTTGTATTGCACTGAGGTTTAAATCATCAGTTATTTATTTATTTATTTATATAGCACTTTAAAAACACACCTGGTAGACCAAAGTGCTGTACAATACTAATACGCACATAGTAATAAAACCAGATATAGCAATAAAATAAAAATAAAAAAGGTTTAAATAAAGGTTTGAATGGAAAAAAAGAACATAAAACATGTCTATGGGCACTGATTTATTTACATCATTTAGCACATTTGTATTTTTACTCAGTTGTATATAGTATTTGTATTTGTATTCTATTTTTATCTTATTGTATATTTATTTTATTTTATTCTACTGTATATAGTATTTTATTTTATTCTATTCTGTACAGTTGTGTACTGTATTTATTCTTATTGTATTCTAATTTTTGCCTCATAACTTTTGCACTGTCCACTTCCTGCTGTGACAAAACAAATTTCCCACGTGTGGGACTAATAAAGGTTATCTTATCTTATCTTATCTTATCTTATCTTATCTTATTTAAAACTACAGCAGCCGAGCTGAGTGCCTTAGATCTCATAAATCAGGACGCACTGCTCTCCTTACATCAGTGCTGGCCCTGGGTTCACCTGGTATCAGACGGGTACCAAAATTTGCAGCAGTAAAATCATTTAGCTGATCTCAGACCAGCAGCCAGCTGTTTGGTGATTCAGTATCAAAGTGAAGCTGCTTCGCTGACTGCAGAAGATTTCTTTATTTTAATGACGTCAGAAAGCATGTACATGCAAACGATCCGTGAGCGGTGAACGTGAAACTTTATTTGAACTTGTTAACGTTAATTAACGTGATTAACAATTTCAGTCTTCGCGCAGGAACATTTTGTTCCTCGCACAGGGGGAATCTTTTCGGCGTTGCCACAGTTTCCGGTCGGCTGTGCGTCATTTCCTGTAGTTCCTGTTAAAGGCGGCCTGGCGGGATCTCCGCGGGTCAGAATTTTTTAATCCGGTGTGAATCAGAGCCATCGGAATCGCAAACATGGTGAGTACCGTTTCCGGCGATGGTTCGGGTCCCTGTCGCTGCGGACAGCGCGGTATCGTTTCAGTTACCGCTCATTTAACGGTTTACATCGGGGAGAGGGAACGTCGCACAGACGTCAGGGAGGCGGGGGGTGTTATTGATCAGACCCGGCTCTATCATCAATGCCGAGTTCGAGTCCACCTCGGGGCGTAACCGAGACCTGGGGTTCCGGGGGCAGAGTCCGGATTTTACCGGGACACTCTTCTGGTCTCCGTGCCGGTAGGCCTCATCTTCCCGAGCTGCTGGAGTGGCGCACACGATGAGCGAACTCGGTGGCAAACAGAGAGGCTAACGGCTAACAGGGTCGAGCTAACTTTATTGAAATAACTATATTTAACTTGTGCTACAGACAGGTCATAGGTCAGAGTGGTGCACTTTTATTGGGAAAGGGGCTTGCAGCATTGGGTGGCTGTAGCTTAAATAAAATGGTAAATGGCCTGTATTTATATAGCGCTTTACTAGTCCCTAAGGACCCCAAAGCGCTTTACATATCCAGTCATCCACACATTCACACACACATTCACACACTGGTGATGGCAAGCTACATTGTAGGCACAGCCACCCTGGGGCGCACTGACAGGAACAAAGCAGGGCATGGGAAGGTTGCTGGTTCGATCCCTGCTGCTCCAGTCCAGCTCCATGAATAAAGACCATCTCTGAATCGAGGAGGAGGCCTAAGGTTACATCTTTCGCCATCTTACAATGCTGTGATTGCAGCCATTCCCCAACTCTCTGTAAATGGTACTCATGGCCATTGATCAGTGGGTTTTGGTTAGTGGTTGTTGATCAATGGTTATGAGAATTTGCATAATTATGATTAAGGAACTGAGCACTCAGCCCATTGTTCTCTCAGTGGGCTGGTTTCAGTCATGCAAACGTACTGTTTATAAGATTGAAACCTGCAGTCAGCTGAGACTGAAGAAGTCACTTGGATGAGTGATGAAATGTTTCTCCCACAAAACGCTACGTCCAGATGAACAGAATCAACTTTTGGAGACTCCATGAATAAAGTATTATCAATCAGCCTGCAGGTTAGATGGAAGACACTATCTAGAGTTCTACTGTTTTATTGATATGTGCTGACCCTTTATTATGAAAGCACCTGTATGCTCTAACACCTTATCGTTACAGGTGAATTATTCTTCAGTTATGCATTGTAACTTAAGCCATAACCTGATGTGCACCTCCTGAGAAATGTAACTACACATTGGGTTGGCATAAACTTGGCGTGGAAGGTTGCGGTGTAGGAATAAAAGGAGTGTACAGTAACATCAGTTAGAACGTAGCATTCCCACAGAAGTTGAGCTTCAGTTTACTGTAGTCTCTGTTAGTTCAGCAGGGTTTTATTCTGAACCGGTGGGACAGTGACCACTTTCCTTCCTGTCCCGGTCACAGTTTGAGCTTTGTTTCTGTCATTGTCTAAGAAGCTTAGAAAGAAAAGCGCCTGGACTTCTTTAAGTTGCTTGAAGACGTTTCACCTCTCATCCGAGAAGCTTCTTCAGTTCTAGAGTCAAATGGTGGAGAGTCCCAGATTTAAACCCCGTGGGAGTTTCCCCCCCAAAGAGGGACTAATAATAAAAATAATGTACACTTTTTATTGATCCCCGTGGGGAAATTCTTCTCTGCATTTAACCCATTCACTCAGTGAAGCAGTGGGCAGCCACCAGTGCAGCGCCCGGGGAGCAGCGTGTGGGGATGGTACCTTGCTCAAGGGTACCTCAGGGTAGCCGTTCAGGGGATTCGAACCCCTGACCTTCCGATCATGGGGCAACCGCTTATAGGGAAGCGCTGTATAAGGTTCCCGTTATTGATGTTTGGGTGGTTGACCGGAACGGATTTTCTCCTGTCACTTTCTCGTCATCCCTGACGTGCTCTCCGTTGCAGTGTTGCCAACTCCTCAGTAAGGAAAATCGCTATTGGTTGTCCTAGAAGTCGCTAAATGACGTCATCGCCTAATTTGCATAATTGGTCATGCTAATCTAATTGTAACCTATGTTGTTGGAGAGAGAAATAACATCGTGGAAGAGACATAAAGTGAGTAAAAAACGTCCTAAATGCATTTAGTTTATTTAGAACTACAAATTAAATTTCTTTTAGCAATTATTGGTTTTTTTAATGTCACAATTCCAACCCTGCTCCTTTGCCCGGGCTTGGACCGGCAAAAGTGACCCGAAATAGGCACTCTGGTGGAATTACTTTGTGTGTGTGTGTTTATGAGTAGTTTTAAACCTTGTGATCCACAAAACAGCATAAGAGTAAAAGAAGAACTGACTGCGTTACAGCACCCGCTGCTTGTTGAAAGTAAAAGCGATAAGCGTTTTCACGTCTTTTTTAGCAACTTTTTTTCTAAAAAAAAAAAAAAAAACTCGCTAAAGGGTCTGAAAACTCTCTAAATATAGCGACAAAGTCGCTAAGTTGGCAACACTGCTCCGTTGTTTTTTCCCTGCTAATTTTAGCATCACACGGCACAGCTTCTGTATCACGTGGTATAAGGCTCCGCCCTTGTCATTTGTTGAGCAGGAAGAGTGAGCGCTTGTTTTCATGCAGAGTACGTCCCGGATCAAAATGCGGTACAGTCGTCGTCTTTTTTCTTTTTTCTTTTTTTCTTTTTTTTTTTAAATGGTTGTCATTTGGAAATGAGATCGCACATAAGTATGAATCGAGATTGCAATTTTCTAACGATTAATCGTGCAGCCCTACTGTTTGGTCTCTCCAATGTAGAGGTCTGGGCATTCCTCGCTGCACTGTACAGCATACACCACATTGTTAAGTTTGTGTTTTGGAGTTTTGTCTTTGGGACGAACCACTTTGTGTCTGAGTGTGTTGCTGGGTCTGAAATACACCGGGATGTCGTGCTTGGAGAAAACTCCTGAGTTTCTCTGATACACTGCCTCTTTCGCTTTTCTTTCCAAGCTCCTTAGACTACGATGACCTGAATGGCTGAGAACCTTCACAGACATATTTCTGTCATCAAAGGAAGTTGTTCTGTTAGGTCTGTCTTGTGGAGGTCCCCTCAGCTGCAGTTGCCTTGTAATGCCTTGTGCCTTGCTCTCATTGGCTGGTTTGGTTGCTCACCTCAAAGCTGTGAAGTTCAACTTGGGACCGCCCACTTTGTTTTTGTTTCTGGCTGAATGCCATTGGGCGTCTCATCACTGAAGCACGTTGCCCTTGAGGTGAAGACACGTAACCTCTGATATGCTGATGGGGAGCCCCTGGTTTCTGACCCCTTACCTGTCTTAGCTCTGAGAACTGGAGACTTTCCTGAGGAGTCTAAAAGAAGATGTTGATGATGGAACTGGCGTGTCTCTTTGATTGGTCAGATGCTGATAATATTGATGTTTTTGATGAGGGTATTGATAATGTAATGTGGTGGCTCCAATGGTGAGTCATGATGATGATGTAACACAGCCCCTCTTTCTGATTGGTCAGACGGTGGGGAAGAGCTCAAAGATGCTGCAGCACATCGACTTCAGGATGAGGTGCATCCTGCAGGATGGGCGGATCTTCATCGGCACCTTCAAGGCCTTTGACAAACACATGAACCTCATCCTGTGTGACTGCGACGAGTTCAGGAAGATCAAGTAAGTGATCTGGCTCCACCTATACACTGGATTAAGGGGTGGAGCTACAGGTGTTAAAAGTCACACAGAGAAAACCAATCGAACCAGAGGCTGCATGTCACTAGCCAGGGTTAACTCTGGGTTTTATAAGGTGTCTTCCACAGACAGCGATCCCTGTGAGTGTAATCTGATACAGTCACATAAGTGTCTGAGCTGAAGCAGCAGAAACTGGTGATTTTTGGCACAGAGCGGGAAAATAAACATTTCAATTACAGAGAATGATTTGTCTGAGCGTGCTCAGTGCTGTTCTTTGTTTCTAAGGTGATGGTTGCACATCAGACCGGGGTAGCTTTAAACTGTATCCATGGAAACATTAAAGCTTCCTGTCCACATCTTGATAGAGACAGAGTGCACACACCTGAACACCTTTTCAACCAATCACATTCATTCACCCTGATCTGATTTCATCTTTGCAACTGAACGACACAAGGGGTGTCCAAATTCATGGGCTGCATCCTCCTGAGGACGTCACAGCGACGCGACGTTTTTTGAAGGATGGGTCGGGTGTGTCCTTTGTGGCCCACCATATCCCAGAATTCATAGCGTGGCCCAGCCAATTGCAGTTTCCAACAATGGCGACCGCTACTAAGTTTTAATTTTACTCTTATTACTCTTTCTGGGTCACAAAATAAACTTTGAAGATATTTTCAGGCGAGAAAGTAGCTGTGTAAAATCAAATATCTGCTCGGTTTATCAAGACATCACATATTTGCAAAACTGCTCCAACGTTTTCGGAGACGTCTGCTACCCACCAGCTCGATGTGCCAGGCAAACTCCCGGCACATGGTTTTCAGATCACAGCCGTCTTTCGCTACTCAGGTCAAACATGATATATAAGTCACTTGGATAACTTGTTTTATTTGTTCCTGAGTAACTCAGTTTGGCTGAGATCAAAGTTATTAGATTTTAAATAAAACTTTAATAATCCCCCCGGTGGGTTCCTCCGGGGTTTTCACACAGCTGAATAAACATCAAACAGAAAACTGATTAAACAGATGTGTGAGACGGTTGAGAGTTTACTCCAGTGTCCTGTTATATTTCAGAAAGCAAGGAGCAGACGGCGAGGTTATTAAACTCCTGTGAGTCAGCAGTGACGCTAATGTGAAGGCTAGACCGCTCCATTTCACAGCCTCGCACTTCCGGCGTACCCGACCTTCTGAGGACCCGGCCCACGTAGACCGCGAAGGCCGGGTCCTCAGGAGGATGCAGCCCATGAATTTGTAACCACACCGTGACTAATTTCTGGGTGTTTTTCAGGCCAAAGAACTCGAAGCAGCCGGAGCGTGAGGAGAAACGTGTTCTGGGTCTGGTGCTGCTGAGGGGGGAGAACCTGGTCTCCATGACAGTGGAGGGCCCGCCCCCTAAGGACGTGAGTGGCCCCTGCGGGAGGAGCTTCGTGAAACTGTGTTTGTTTGTGTTGAATTAATTCTGACCTCTGACCCCTCTCCTACAGACGGGGATCGCTCGTGTCCCATTGGCAGGCGTGGCAGGAGGGCCAGGCGTGGGGCGGGCAGCAGGTCGCGGCGTTCCCGCTGGTGCTCCGATGCCTCAGGCACCAGCTGGCCTTGCGGGGCCGGTCAGAGGTGTGGGCGGACCATCGCAGCAGGTAAATATGGTGATGCCAGCTGGTCTCAGTGTGTGTGTGTCTGAGCACGCTCAGTGATGACAGTTTCCTGTGTTTGGGCAGGTGATGACGCCGCAGGGTCGAGGGACGGTTGCCGCCGCCGCAGCAGGCGCCAGCATCGCTGGGGCGCCGACCCAGTACCCACCTGGGCGAGGAGCCCCGCCCCCCATGGGCAGAGGAGCCCCACCTCCAGGTCAGTGATGTCACTGTAAGACAACTTGGCAACAAGACCAAGTTTGATGTGATGTTTCTTTAAAAACAAATAAAATCCCAAGAAGCTACAGGTGAGGCACCAGGTGCGTTCAGATTCCTCAGTCATGTGACCTGCATTCTCCTCATGGTGCTGCAGTGGTTCCTTTGTCACCTGTAGAGAAGGAGACCCTGGACCTGTAGTTTGTAGCGCTGACCATCAGAATATGACCTGCATAAACAAAATCACAGCAGAAGGAGAAATCAGTGGGAGGAGTCAGATGTGGGTTCGTTAGTCCGTACTCTAGGTTTCGTAGTTTAAACATGGCGGGCATGCAGCGTCAAGCTGAGGAGTCTGTTGGTGCGGTCGTTGCTCCTCTCCTTTTCTTCACCTGGAGACTGAGTGATCACCTGCCCAGGTGTGAGGCTTCTGCTCTGTGGCCCTCTGTGAGCACAAGGGGAGGAGCCTCTTAAACAAAGCGCTGCTCAGTGATCATGTGATCATGTGATCATCCTCTTCATTATCAAGAATCAGTTTACTCTCTTACAGGGTCAGCTGTTCCCTGATGATTGGTCCATTTTAATCTCTCCCCCCTCTCTGCAGGTATGATGGGACCGCCCCCTGGCATGCGACCACCGATGGGTCCTCCAATGGGCATGCCACCTGGTCCGGGTCGCGGCGCTCCAATGGGTATGCCCCCCCCAGGCATGAGGCCTCCTCCGCCGGGCATGAGAGGTAAGATTTCACTCTGGAAACACCCAATCGGATCACATCGTGGTATTTATCAGACCAATGTGACTTGTGCTCTGCTCTTTCAGGACCACCTCCTCCTGGGATGAGACCTCCCCCACGGCCCTGAAGAGGCTCCACCCCTTCACACACACCTGTTGTATAGATTTTTTTTTTTTTCAACTTCTGGTTTGTGTTTTTTTTTTAAATAAAGTTTTTCAGTGTGATTCCACTTAGTTTGTGTAGTTTGTATGGTTATCACTTCAAGAAGCCAATCAGAGCCTAGGGGGTGTCAGCAGAAGGCGGAGCCTGTGGCGTCTGAGTGCATTGCAATCATCCCTTTTGCTCAGGAAGGGTTCTCACTGAGAGACGTGCTCCAAAGTATCTGCATGGCAGCGATAATCAGCTGTTCCAAACACTAAGGAAAGGAGCTTCAGTGCTTCCTTTAGATCAGCGGTGGGCAACTCCAGGCCCCGAGGGCCGGTGTCCCTGCAGGTTTTAGATGTGTCCTTGAACCAACACAGCTGATTTAAATGGCTAAATTAGCTCCTCAACATGTCCTGAAGTTCTCCAGAGGCCTGGTAATGAACTAATCATGAGATTCAGGTGTGTTGACCCAGGGTGAGATCTAAAACCTGCAGGACACCGGCCCTCGGGGCCTGGAATTGCCCACCCCTGCTTTAGATGAAAGTATTAATTCGGTCTCCAAAGTCAGTCCATGGCTGTGTCCCAATCCAGCGACCGCACACTTCGAGTACGCATTTTGAGACCTATTACGTCACAGCGACGACGACGACTATTTGTACTCCAAATGCGCCGTCCATTTCCCCAAATTTGAAGTGTGGTCCAGTGTATACTTCCTGGTCCCATATATCCCACGATTCATAGCTGGGTGTGGATAATTTAGCCGAAAAATACGGCAGAAGCGGAGCGGCCGAAGAGTGAACTTTCAAAAGTAAGTACCAAACGGACTTTAACGTGTGTTTGAACGAGCTGACGGTTCACTCGTTAAGCTGAAAGAAAGATGCTTTAATCACAGCAGTCACACATGTGTCCACTGCACCATCTGGAACTCTTCTTGTTTACACTCGTAATAACACAAACACTAAATCCTGCTTCTCTGGTGCTGTTGTGTAGCAGTGTGTACACCTGAGACTGTCACCTGTCTGTCTGTCCTGCACTCTCTCTCTGTTTCTTTCTCTCTGATTGTGGAATAAAAGTATGAACATGTGTTTATAAGTTACACTTGTGTCTGAATCCTGCAGCTTATCACACATTTGATTTCCATGTGTGACGACTGCAAGTGTCCAGAGTGAGGACAGACTGAGGGACCCACTGCTGCACATCATCTCTGAGGCTTTGCACCCCTGATGATCCACCAGGACAAACTCAGCAGTGTGTGAGGAAGAGGAGGAGGAAGAGCCAGCAGCAGCTGACAGATGGAGAGAATAGACAGACTGTTCCCTGTTTGTGAAGGACTGCTAGGAAAGTTTAACTGTCTGTGCTGAATCAGTCTTATTAGGCAATGTTCAAATAATGTGATCATCCCAGTGTTTCCAGTGTGGGAGAAAGTACTCAGAGTACTCAGGGCCTTCAAGTTACACACTATGAAAGGCAGCAACAAGTTTAATGTTCAGAAACCTAAAGTCTGTATCCGCAGCAGAATGGAGCTAAAATAAATGTTGGTTTCAGTTCTATGAAGCTTTGAGTATTTTGGATCAGTAGCTGCTGTGTTTGTTGCATCATATTGCTGTAATTGTTTATATGCTTTATATATTCTGAGCTAAGTTGATCTATAGTGTTACATCATATTCTATAAGGATGTTATGTGTTTGTAGACTTTCTGCCCAGTTTGACCCATTTAGCAGACGTCAGCCTGTTTAAGGCTCTGATATCTATTCTGTGTGACTTACAGCAGTTATGACATGGTCTGATTTTCTCACCCAATAAAGGAATATTTCATATATCAGTCTACTCTTCATTCTATCAGACACAGTTATCACAGCTCCTACATTTGCTTTTTACACATGTATGTAAGCATTGAGACAAATTTAGTGATGCCAACATATTAAACGAACAATATTTGACTCATATATAACACATCTATATATACACTGTCACAGATACTCGTCTTTGAGTGAAGATTTAAGGTGATAGAAAATATAAATAACTGCAACTTGAATCTTTGACCCAGAGTTCAAGCTCTGCTGTAATAAATCATAATAATCTGACAATACTATAATATTGGCCATATTATATTTACATTACCACAGTGAGATGACTTTAGTCTCATGAACAACATCAGCTAATTGTTATTTACTAGCTAATCTTAAACGACTGTTCAGCACAGGAATGAAGCCCAACAACCATGTTTTTACTGTGGCCTCAGCCTCAACTAATCAAAGTGATGTCATAAAAATGAATGAACAACAAAACACTTTTCTCCTTCATTTCTTTTTTTGACACTTTTTATTTGTTTAGGAACATTTTTATGCAACAAGATAAAAGAAAAAAGAAAAAACAGAAACAGTATGAGGTCATGGGAAGATAACATACACCTGTACATACATCTGCACATCCACACATACATACGTCAACAAGTCTGCATTGCTAATTCTATGCATCAAAGGGTGCTGCCACAAGCTGTAAAGTCCAGCCATTTTCTCCATCGTCTCCTTCCCAAATCTCCCTGCAGTCGCAGAGTGAAAGTCATATATTCCATCAATTTGACGTCTTCCACTATAGAGGTAAAAAGTGTTACAGTGGGAGGGTCTCTACAGAGCCAGCGTTTTGTTATGGCCTTCTTCGCAGAAGCCAAGAGAACTTTCAGAAGGTAAACATCATCTGCAACTAAATCGTCTGTAAAACATCCCAGATACAATGAGGTAAATGTACAAGACACGTGGAATCCCAACACCTCTGTAATTATCTTTATAACTTCCATCCAGAAGGGTCGTATGAGTGGGCAGGACCAGAATACATGACCGTAATCAGCCACGACTTCCCCACAATTCCTCCAGCAAAACGCAGGTGTAGCACTGAATTTAGACTTCTGTTTAGGCGTTATGAAATAGCGTATAATGTTCTTCCAGCAGAAGTCCCGCCACATGTTGGAGTTAGTCGTGGTAAACTGTGTCTCCCAGATCCGTGCCCACCCATCTTCTGTAATCACAATGTCCATTTCTTTTTCCCATTTCTGCTTTATGTAAATCGTTGAGTGCCCTTTGAGCTTAGTCAGACATTTATACGGTTTACTTATCAAGGCTCTGTTACTCCCAGAGTCATAAGCATCAATGAAAATATCAACAATCGAGAAGTCTCCACGGACACAGCTCTTCAGTCTTTTGCCAATATAGTCACGGAGTTGCAAGTATCGAAAAAAGTCTTGTTTCCCAAGATCGTAAGTCTTGCATAGGGTATCAAAAGCCATAATTTTAGATTTTACAATAACCAAACACCCAGCAGTGATTCCATGCCACACCCATTGTTTAAATCTACTATCGTGGGAAGCAGGTAAAAAAATCAGGGTCATACGCTGGCCACCTCAGAAGTTTTATCTCTTCCTGGAGTTGCGCCTGCTTGACCACTCCCCTCCATATTTTTAATGTAAAAGTGACCCAGTGGCTGGGCGTCAAGGTATCGTCCAAATCAGAAGCCGCATGACCAAGTCTAGACTGGATTGGCGTGTCTGAGAGAGACATCTCAATCGTCTTCCACCTCGCACAAAAAGATGGATTACACCAACACACCAAGGACCTCAGCTGAGCAGATAAGTAGTAATTCCTTAATGAAGGTAGAGCCAAGCCCCCTTTGTCTTTCGGCAACTGCAAAGTAGAGAACTTCACCCGTGGTCTTTTGTTAAGCCAAATGAATCTCGAAATCTGTTTATTCCATTCTCTGAATTGCTTCTCTGGAATTTGAATAGGTAAAGCAAGAAAAAGATAGAGTAGTTTGGGGAGAATATTCATTTTAATTATCTGTATCCTGTTGCCAAGGTCGAGAGGGAGCAAGGCCCAAATGTTGAGATCGCTATATATTTCTCTATTAATACGACTGTAATTAATATCGTACAGTTGTGTCAGATCTCTAGGCAGAAACACTCCCAAATATTTGATAGCAGTTGCCTCCCAATTAAACTTGAATTTTGCCAGTAGTGTCTGGTCCGGAGAAAAATTAAATGACAGAACTTGAGTTTTTTTGACATTAAGGACATACCCTGAATACAGGCCATATGTTTCCAACATCCCCATTAACACTGGTATACCTGAGCTGGGATCCGTGATTGTCACCAAGACATCGTCTGCGTATAAACACACCTTGTACTCGTCCCCTCCTATTACAATCCCTTTCAACGATGTTTCCTGACGTATAGCCTGGGCTAGAGGTTCGATAAACAAGTTGAAGAGGTAGGGGCTTGCTGGACACCCCTGTCTACATCCTCGTTCTAAAAAAATAGTATCGGAGAGGCTACCGTTAATTTTTATTCTGGCAGTAGGGAGAGAATAAAGAGCTTGGAAACATCTTATAAACTCGCTACAGAAACCAAATCTTTTCATCACTAGGAAGAGGAAGTCCCAATTCACTGAATCATATGCTTTTTCAGCATCTAAACTAAGAATAACTGAGCTTTTTTTCTTATTATTAATGTGTTCGATGATGTGTAAAGCTCGGCTAATATTATCGTGGGTTTGTCTATTTTTCAAGAAACCCGTTTGGTCTTCATCAATCAAAGAAGGCATTACAGCATCCATTCTTCGCACCAAAATAGTTGTGTATAGTTTATAGTCTGAGTTCAGGACACTTATCGGCCTATAAGATTTGCAGTTTAGTCTATCCTGTCCCCCCTTTGGCAAAACAGATATGAAGGCCTCCTTCCAAGAGGGAGGTACCAGACCTCCTTTCAAAATGTAGTTAAAACTAGTTTCCAACAGGGGAAGAAGGCTTTCCCTCATGGTTTTGTACCATTCGGCAGGGAGCCCGTCGGTACCTGGTGATTTATTGGATTTAAGGCTGGAGATAGCTTTAATTATTTCTTCCCGAGATATTAAGGACGTTAACTTATTATTTGCCTCTCGACCAATCGTAGGCAGGTCTAAGGAATTCAAAAAGTCAGTCATCTTATTTACATCACCCTGAGTAGATTGACTATATAAGGATTTGTAATACATTTCAAACGCTTTTTGAATTTTATCCAGGTCAGTTACAACATTGTTACCAACCGGGTCTCTAATCTTATAAATATTATTTTCAGCTTGCTGTTTTCCAATCCGCCACGCCAACTGCTTCGCCGCCTTAGGCCCCGCCTCATAATACCTCTGTTTCATAAATCTTATGTTTTTCTCTACTTCTTCGCTCAATATCTTATCTATCTCCTGCTTAATCGGTCTGATCTGGTGGGTTACTGTAGTATTTTTATCCTTTAGACCTGACTGTTCCAAGGCCATTAATCTATTCTGCAGTTGTAACAATTCTTGTGACTTTTTCTTTTTAATCATGGTCGACCACGCAATTATTTTACCTCTGAGGACAGCTTTGGCTGCATCCCATACAATACTGTGATTTGTCTCTCCATTATTGTCCTGCAGGTACAAGTTAAGATCGGCTGTCATTTGTTTCACAAAAGCGGGGTCATTTAACATACCGGTATTTAGTCTCCACAAAGTTGTCTTCCGTGTCCCGTCCAAATGTAACGTTATATAAAGTCCACTGTGGTCAGAGACATCTCTTGGACCTATTCTGCAATCTTTTATCCTGTGTAAATCCCTATTAAACATAAAACAGTAATCTATCCTCGAATACACTGAGTGTCGAGCAGAGTAAAAAGTGAATCCTGACGCTGACCCATGGATAGATCGCCACACGTCAATAAGTCCTAATTCCATTAACATTCCTTTAACCCGTTTCCCTCCAGACGTGCTTTTCCTGTCCCTATTATTTGAGTCTAATCTGGGATTTAACAGTAAATTAAAATCTCCTGCACAAATAAGAGTTCCCACCGTTTCCTTAGAGATCAAATCAAATATCTTCTTAAAGAAGCTTGCGTTGCTTCCCGGGGGTTGCATAGACATTTAATAGTGTGACCGTCTTATTCTCTATTCTACCTTTTACTAAAACAAACCGACCTTCCTTATCACTTATAGTAGATATATGTTCAAATTTTATTTTATTTGAGATAAGGATAGCTACTCCTCGTTTTTTCCCGGCCCTATACGATGAATAAAATGTATGTCTGAAACCCATCTTTTTTAATTTCTCATGTTCTGCATTATCTAGATGAGTTTCTTGCCAATATGCCAAGTCTACTGTCTCCTTTTTCAATTTGGCAATTAATTTGCTTCATTTAATAGGGCTATTCAGGCCATTTACATTTAGTGACAGCATTTTATAGAAATTATAAGCCATCAAGTGGAGATGTGGAATACAACATAATCAACCCAGACCTCAGAACATCACAACCAGAACTCACTGAACAGCAAACACACCAAACATTAACAAGAGCTTCCAATACAAAGGATATAACAGTATCCTTTGACATTGAGGGGACTGGCCACAGGGTGGGGCCCCTCATCCGACAAGAGGGGAGTGACCGACAAAAAAGCCAAAAAAGGGCAAAAAATAAACGAAACAGTCTCTTATTGCTACTAGACATAACGTGGTGGTTCTCTAACCATGTCCGTAGGCACCAACCTAAAGAAATATGAATTCTGAAGGATACGAAAGTCAGTGTTCCTGCAGTTAGATTATCAAAACTCTACCGCCAGCTATCTCACCGTTGTCCCGCCATCAGCTGTTCACTCGTCTGCTGGCACTTTTTCTTGCTCCCTCCGGAATGCTTGGAGTTTTTCCCACACGTGCTGCTGGAAGCCGCCCCCGCAGTGTGCTGTCTGCGTTTCCCAAGGAAGTAGGAAGTGTCCTCTGTCATCCTGTTGGTTTGGTTCCCCAAGGTGATCTTACCCACGGCTATTCCCCGCTTTCTTAAATCCTCGGCAGCTTGGGTCGCGGTATTATATAGGACATTGCCTGACGCATAAAACACTCGCATCTTACTTAGTAGTGTCTGGAAGCGGATCCCCCTGTCCTTCAAAGCCTTCTTAACTGGAATATATTCCCGTCTCCTTTTCTGCACTTCCAGGGAGTAGTCATGATCGAAATACACCCGTTTGTTTTGGATATGTACCCCTTTGTTCCACGCCGTGCGGAGAATCTCTTCTTTAACAGAGAACCGGAGGAAGCGCACTATTATTGAGCGTGGTGGGGCGTTCGGGGGTGGTTTCGGTCCCAACGCGCGGTGTGCGCGCTCAATGCCGAGAGCACGGTCCGGGCCGAAATCTTCGCCTAGGTGTTCTTTGATCAGATTTTCAACAAAGGTAGTCACCGACGAGCCCTCCGAGTTTTCCGGTACGCCGTAGATCCGGATGTTCTTGCGTCTAGCGCGGCCCTCCATATCGGACACCTTTTCCTGAAGCGCCCGTTGATTTTCCAACAGCTGCACAAGTGTATCCCTAACACCAATGTCCCAGCGTTCCGAGTCAGCCATGTTGTCCTCGACGTGCTTTAGCCGACCAGTCATCTCCTCCACCTGATCCGCCATCTCGTGTAATCTTTGATTCAATTCCTTAGAGAGTTCAGCCATTTGCTTCTTTACATCCTCCCGAAATTCCGTACCGAATGCTTTGAAGTCACTCTTCAATTCGGTTCGCAATGTAGCCATTTCGGCCACCAGTACGCTACTCACAGCATCCCGAAGCCAACCCAGACCTTCACCTCGGTCGCCATCTTGTCCCGATGCGAGGCTTGCCTCACTAGCCGCGGCGTCCTTCTCCATTTCACAGTCAAGAATGTTTCGTAGCCCGTATCCTCCCTTTTTAGATTTATCCCCACTCATTCTTGAGTCGAAAAATGGCAATGTAGCCCTAATACAGCTCTCGAGTCCGGGGAAACACACGGTTGGTGCCGGAGGTCACTCCCTATGCGGCCATGCGGTGCTACGAGCCACCGGAAGTCCACTTCTCCTTCATTTCTGTCACACAAAGCTGTATGAAACGTTTCTCGCGGTTAGTATCATAGTTGCTAGTCAACCTGAGCAGCGCGACGAAGGCCTGTTTCACAAGCCTCTCACTTCCGCACTTCTCGTACTTCCTAGCACGCGCCATACGTAGTGCACGAACTGCGCGTACTCCACAGCGTGCGGTCGCTGGATTGGGACACAGCCTGTGTGACTGACTGTTGGAGGCTGAATAATCTGCATCTCATTATACTTGGTTCAACTGAACAATGGTCAATGTTCAAGGACTGATTACTGTTAGATCTTATAAGATCTAACAGTTTGATGAACGACATCTCCAGGTGTGAAGTTTCAGCCTCTTACTGACCACTGTTTGATTTCCTTGTCCATCTCATTAACTGAAGAGAGACATCGATCTCTTACTTGGAAATTTTATAACAGCCTTCTGCATAATGACAACTTCTGTATTGAAGTGAAAAATCTAATGGTGGAAATAGACCAACTGGATTTGTCACAAGTGAGCAAATAGGAATGGTTCAGAGTCCAAGTGAAACAGACGGCAGTTCAAATGAGCAAATGTGCCAATAAACAGAAAAGACAGGAGCAACAAACCATTATTGAGGGCATTAACAAGCTGTGCTGGAAACAGGATTCATCACTGGATGAACAATTACAACTAAATAATTTTCAATCCCAATGTGACAAACTGTTGTTAGAGAAAACCAACGGCGCCTATGTTCGTTCAAGAGCTGGATGGATGGAGGAGGGAGAGAAAAACTTTTCCTACGTCTTTAATTTAGAGAAACACTGAAAAGAAGAGTCAATCACTGGATATTGAGGAGATTTGACTGAGGACCAAGACAAAGTAAATGAAGAAACATTACAATTCTGCAGCAACCTTTATAAGTCCAACTATTCAGCGGCGAATGGTACTGTGTTTCCTGAGAGTCTTAGAGGCTTTATTGGAACATTGGACGAAAGTGTGAAGGATCATATGAAGGGTAAACTTGCAACAGAAGCGCTGGACAAGGCAGTTGAACAAATACCCAAATCAGCAGGAACTGATGGGCTAATGGTGGAATTTTACTCCTTTTTCTGGGATCACATTAGATCATTGCTCTACAGTGCTTATTTACAATGTACCTCATCAACTAATCTGTCACCCACATGCTGACTCCATGTGGTGTCGTATTCTCAGATCTTCATTCAAGGAATTACGAGGGATTGATTTTTTATTAGGATGTGACTGAGATCAGTACAATTCCTGTTAAACTACCTAGTTTCCATAAACAGATTCTTTACGCCTGGAAAATGATTTTTGCACAACTTCTCTCCCCACATGTTGAGAATGTGGAACAATAGACTTAAACCACTAACAGAAAGTTATTATTGATCAGAAACTGGTTTGAGCGGCATCTTGTTTGTAACTGACTTGTTGGACTCTAATGGTGCTTTATTGGATTTTGTATCTTTTCTGAAGAGAAACAATTTAGACTGCCCACTAAAACATTACAGAAAGGCTTGTCACGCTATCCCATTAGCTCTGAAGCAGCTAATATGCAACACATTGTTATATTCTGACGTCAAACCAGCGCTGCCAAGTTTAAAAATGGGAAACTGTAATTTAAATGATAGCAAATGTAACAATAAGTTTATTAGTGTGAACTTCAAATCAATTCCTTTCCATGAGTTTGACTTGGGTAGACGTCTGCAGGCCTTCACGGGCATCAGTCACTCATGGAAAAAGCGTTTTCGGAATTTGTTAAGTGGCCTGTTCCCCCAAAAGTTAAACAAACCCATTTTAAGGTAATTAATAATATATACCCAGTATCTGAGGAGGTTTACATTTGAGGTGGACCTGTGCTCTTTTTCTGATCCTGTATCAGCTGTTTTTTGGTCAGCTGGAGAGAGTTTAGATGGAAAATTATCACCAGATTCTACAGAACAGCAGAACCGCTCAGATGGGCCCAACACATGTTCATGCTGGAGCAACTGTGGGACACACTCTGCCAACCATACCCATATATTTGGGCTCTGCCCTAAACTGGAGGCAGTTTTCAAAGTAAATATTCCATGACGTCCTAGTGTTGGGAAGGAGTCCAGAACTTACTGACTGCAAAGCCAAAACTCAGCAGCTAAATAAAGTACTCACTGCAGCCCTAAAAACCAGAACTATCAGGTGGTTAAAACCAGAACCTCCCACATGTAACATCTGGATCCAGAAAGTGTGTGGTGCCTATCTGATGGAACACATTACACACTCAGACTACAGAGACCTGTTTTTGAGAAACGGGGGACCCATGCTGCCTTTGTTAATACAGTGAAGAGCGCCACCTAGTGTTGGGAGCTCTCTTTCTCGGCACACACACACACATTTATTTATGGATGGCACAGGGAACGGGGAGACCGGAGGACTGCCTCATATAGGGTTGCCAACCGTCCCTTAAAAAACGGAATCGTCCCGTATTTAGAAACAAAAGTTCACGTCCCGTATTGAGCTAATAAGGGACGCACTTTGTCCCGTAATACAGTGAGAATCAAAAGTAGTCTATAACTTTTAATGGAATTAACGCTTTGTTTGAAAACATAATTCCCAGCCCCTCTCCTGCTTTGTGACCAATGAGCTGACAGCACACTTATGACAATTCGAGTATGACAAGTCAGATTACCGCTTATCTCATTGGTCGAGGAAAGGTCGCTTATGAAGAAAATACCGGAAGACAACAGATGACCACAACAAGAAGCATGGCCAACAGGGGAACAAACGCTGACACTGCGGTGCAAGTCTCAGACGGCACACTGTGCCTCCATAAAATGAAGGTTATAACAGAAAATCTGTCGCTTTCTCTCTCTGTCTTTCACTCACACAGACACACACCACCATCAACTTTGCTAAATTGCTAATGAAAAACATTAATCAGGCAGCTGTGATTGAGCAGCATGTAAATCCAACTATTTTCACGGTTGTTGTGGTCGTGATAATTTTGTGATGCCACATCGAAAAGGCTCGGATGAGCTTTCCAAAGTTCTACAAGTTGTGCCTCCATCGCTTGTGTCCAGATCACACGCTGCACAGCCGTGCTGCTCCATCTTTTTCACCGACGTTTACATGTTTGCGCGTGAGCAATGTGAGCGCCTGTGGTGACACCCTTACGAGCGATTGATGATCGGCAGTGTTGGAAAGGTTACTTTTAAAATGTATTCCATTACAGAATACAGAATACATGTCATGGTCCTGGGCCATGTTGGCCCAGTGTTCTTAGTTTCCTTGTATGTTTGTATTTTATTCCATGCTTCCCCTGCCCATTATGTCTAAGTTCTCCCCGTGCTCTCTCTTCCCCCTGTGTGCCCTCTATGTATTTATGAGCCCTCGTCCCCTTTCGTGTTTATTCCATGTCTCCCCTGCCTGTTACGTTGGTGTTCTACTCGTGCTCTCTCTCCTCCTGTACTTCCTGTTTCACCTCTCCCGTCAGTGTTCAGTTCACCCCGCCCTGTCTCGTTATGATTATCAGTGTCACCTGTGTTCCCCGTGTGTTCCCACTTCCCTCGTTAACCCTCTGTGTATTTCTGTCTGCGTCTCCCTCTGTTCAGTGTGACGTCGTCCCTCATGCCGTGTGTGGATCTCCCTGTGTCTCTCTGTGAGTTCTTAGTTTGTGGTTTCCCAGTTTAGTTTAGTTTGTATATTTGTTCTGCCAGCGAATAAAGCTGAGTTTTGAGTTCATTCCCTCGTGCCTGTGAGTCCTGCATTTTGGGTCCTACTCCTGCCTGCCGCACGGCGATTCATGACAATACATGCCCCAAAATGTATTCTGTAATTCTGAATACTTTGGATTACTTAATATATTATCATGCTTTTTACAACAACGTGAATGTACTATTGCTGTGTGATTTATTACTATTACTGAAGGTCCGCGACTCCGAACTGTAGTAAAGGGACCTCTGACTGATACCGCGGGGTCCCTGTCGGCTCGTAGCCGAAAAATAGCTTTACTTTGTTGTGTGGGTCAACTTTTCTGGCGAGAGACAGAGAGAGACGTTGAAAGGCTGCTCCAACGGAACTTATTGTTTTCGGAGGAAAACACGAACACGGTGTACAGTCGAGTTCTTAATCCGGTTGTTCAGTCTGACGTCACTAGCCGTGTCTGGGTCTAAACTCCGCTGCAGGTCCATATATCAAACGATCACTATGGGATTACTGAGAGTTGAAAAACTGTCTAAAGTCTTTCATCTTTAATAAAATGATCAGCGTTCTGCTCTACCAGGTGTAACAATTGAGTTTAACATCCAGGCATCCATGAAAACGGAATTTATGACATTTAACGGAGTTAGAAGTTAGCAGGGAGTTAGCTCGCTAGCTTCTATCTAAATACAATATAGCATGTCCTGACTGTGGGGTTTTGGAAACAAATTAAAACGTACAGCTCTGCTATCACTTCCAGCATAAATGAAGACAGAAAACTAAACAGCAGTGACGTTTGTAGGGTTACTGAAGTTGGGCTAGCTGGTATATAATGATGTGCTACGTGACCGCTAGCGACACAGCTATGTTAGCATAATATTGTAACGATGGTTAAGTGTTACTGGACAGTGACATGTTGGTTTTCTCTGCACACTGTTGTTGTTCCTTTAAGATTCATGTTTGGTTGGGCTGCAGGAAGTAGTGAGGGTGGTGTACAGGAAGGGGTGGGGGGACCTGGTTGTTCTGTGTGTGTGCCAGGCTGAAGAGAGGTGTAGTTCGAGAGTGCTTCCCCCTGAGTTAACAACCCGCTGGCTTATGTGCCGAATAAACGGACAAACTGAGACCCCAACCGTCTGGTTCTTGTGAACGTTACATTGGTGTCAGAAGTGAAGAAAGAAAAAAGAACCCCAGAACGCCTGAGACCCTGTTGCCGGCGACGCTTGCCGTTACGAGACGAGGATGTTGCCGGGCAGGATTAAGAAGGAGACGGAGGAGAGGGAGGTTCGTCCGCGCTCGCCCGCCCATGGAGTGAGGGAAACAGCGCTGCGGCTGTCTGCCGAGGCTGGATTTTCTCCAGGTTTGACTAGGCTCGGGAACTGTTCGCACAGCGGCCGCGATTCCGGCGGGAAGGAGTCGACCTCGCTTGGCGCGCCGTCACGTGATGTAAACAAACATGGCGGTGCCCAGCAAGCTGCAGCAAATATAAAAACGCCTAAGTTCAGCGGCAAGACGCCATGGGAAGTGTTTATCGCACAGTTCGAGCTGTTAGCTGTTGCAGCTGGCTGGTCTGAGGAACATAAAGCTCTCCAATTGGCTTTGTGCCTGTGTGAGGATGCAGCTGCATGCCTGCTGCTGCTGACCGAGGAGCAGAGGGGAGATTATAATGCTCTGGTCGGAGCACTTCAGAGGCGCTTCGGGCAGTATAACCAACCAGTGCTGCTGAGGTCGGAGTTCCACAACAGACGCAGATTGCCAGGTGAGCCCCTCCGCATTTTGGCCCATGAAGTCGAGTGCCTTTGCCGGAGGGCGTATGACAGCATGCCACCATCAGTGCAGGCGGAGTTAGCTCGGGACCAGTTCCTGCAGGCCCTGAGCCCTAAAGAGCTCCGCATGCAAACTCAGCTTGCTCGGCCGGCCACACTCAGTGCAGCCCTGGAGCTAGCGTTGGAGAGGGAGATGCTTGCAGGATCCTCTGGGGGCGCTGACGACGCACACGTGGTGAGGGCTGTGTCAGCACCTGTGGAACAGATGGAGACGCCAGCGGGCCTGTGCAGTTTGGTGCAGACAGCTTCGCTGCAGTCGCCTTCCCCTCGGGCTGGCCCACACCGCCGACCTCAGAGCTGCTGGGGATGTGGACAAGTCGGACACCTCATCAGGCAGTGCCCCAAGCTTGCAGCGGTTCAGGGAAACGCCCACGGGCCCGTGTAGGCAGGAGTACACGGGCCTGGGAGAACGACATCCCCACACCACCGCCACCTCCACCCGGTGCGGCCATCACTGTGGGCTGGACCCAGGTTGGCGGCTTTTGCCATGTTCCAGTGACGATTGCGGGGGTGTCCTGTACGGCCCTGCTGGACACGGGATCCAATGCAACGCTGGTCCGACCCGATATTGTCCCAACCGGAGCTGCTGTACAACCGACTAACGTGCAACTTAAGACTGTGACCGGTGATCTGGCCCCAATGAGAGGGAAGGGAGTGTTCCAGTTCAAGGTGGGGGACCTCGGTGTGTCTTATGCTGCCTGGGTGGCTGACGTGCAGGACGCCTGCATCCTTGGGCTGGATTTTTTACGAGCCATTGGTGGTGTACTGGACTTAGGCAAAGGCCTCCTCGTACTCCCTGATGGGAAGAAGGTGCCGCTTATTCCTCCCCCGGTCTGCACAGCATCTGCCGCGGCGTCCACCTCCACCGCAGAGACCCCTGCAGACCCGCCAGCAGAACAGCGAGCGGAGGAGGAGGAGGAGGAGAGGCTCTCAGCAGTGAGGAGTATCTGGTCAAAGAACTGTGAGGGGCTGACTCCACAGCAGCAAGAGAGTCTATGGCAGGTACTAAAAGAGTTTAGTGACATTTTTGCCCTGAAAGAAAGTGATGTTGGCTTGACACACTTGGTAGAGCACGTCATTGAGACTGGGGATGCCCAGCCTATTAAAGTGCGCCCCCGCCGCCTGCCCCTGGCTCATCAGGAGGCTGCAGACAGGGAGCTGTGTGAAATGATGAAGGCGGGCATCATAGAACCATCTGATAGCCCGTGGGCCTCCGCGGTGGTGATGGTGCCTAAGAAAAAAAGTCCTAGGATGCGTTTCTGTGTGGACTACAGACCACTCAACAAAGTGACGAAGAAAGACTCTTACCCCCTTCCCAGGATTGATGAGTCCCTCGACTTAGTAGCCGGGTCCTCCTGGTTTTCCACCCTGGACCTGCGGAGTGGCTACTGGCAGGTGCCACTGTCCCCGGAATCCAGACCGAAGACAGCCTTCTGCACTAACAGGGGACTATGGCAGTTCAAAGTCCTGAGTTTTGGCCTTTGCAACGCTCCTGCGACCTTCGAGAGGCTCATGGACAGTGTGCTGGCTGGCGTCCCACGGCAACGGTGTCTGGTTTACCTGGATGATCTTCTAGTGCACGGGAGCTCCTTTGATGCTGCCCTGGATGCCCTGAGACAAGTGTTGGAGAGGGTGGCAGCTGCAGGCCTGAAGCTGCATCCCGACAAGTGCCACTTCATGAGGAGGGAGGTGGAGTTTCTGGGCCACAAGCTGGGTCGTGAGGGCATCAGCACGTTGGAGGAAAAAATTCACACCATTACCGAGTGGCCCACACCAGCAGACCAGAAACAGCTCAAAAGCTTCCTAGGACTGGCGTCTTATTACAGGAGGTTTGTGAAGGGCTTTTCCTCCATAGCCGCACCACTCTTCCACCTGCTGCAGAAGGACCGTGACTTCATCTGAACCCAGGACTGTCAGCAGGCGTTCGACACCCTCCACAGATCGCTGACAGAGTCCCCAGTCCTTGCCCCCCCTGACCCCGCCCTGCCTTTTGTCCTGGACACTGACGCAAGTAATGTGGGGCTGGGAGCGGTGTTGTCGCAGGTTGGACCGGAAGGGGAGAAGGTGGTGGCGTACTTCAGCCGGGTCCTGAACAGGAGCGAGCGGCGCTACTGTGTCACACGACGAGAGCTGTTGGCTGTGGTGGCGGGGGTGAGACACTTTAAATACTACCTGTGCGGCACAGCATTTGTTGTCAGAACTGATGTCTTTCAGGGAGCCAGAGGGACAGGTGGCTCGCTGGCTGGAGGAGCTCCAAGCCTTCAATTTCACCGTGGAGCACAGAGCAGGGACGCACCATTCTAACGCAGACGCCCTCTCTCGCCGCCCATGTGCTGCAGCTGGCTGCCGTTACTGTGAGAAGCGAGAGGAAATAGAGCGGGAACTCACGACAATAGACGGAGCAGCACAGCTCGCCTGCAGGGTTCTTCTGGTGGTGGATGCAGCGGAGTGGAGGGCACGGCAGGAACAAGACACAGACCTGCTGCCGGTCCTGCAGTGGCTGGAGAAGGGGGAGCAACCCCTTTGGGATGAGGTCACTGGGTTTTCCATCTGTACCAGGGGGCTGTGGGCCAAGTTTGCAGCTCTCAGGCTGAAGGAGGGGGTGTTGGAGCGTGCCTGGAAGGATCCTGCCACGGGGGAGGAGAGGTGGCAGGTTGTGGTGCCAAGGTCGCTGAGGTCAGCTGTGCTGGGAGCCTGCCATGGGAGCACTGGCTCCGGCCACTTTGGGGTCTCCAAGACTCTCCGCCACCTCCGCCAGGGCTATTACTGGGGTCAACAGCGGAGGGATGTGGAGGACTTTTGCCGCAGCTGTGATGCATGTTCCTCACACAAAGGGCCACAAGACCAGTCCCGGGCTCAGCTTCAGCAGCAACCAGCAGGAGCCCCAATGGAGCGAGTAGCTGTGGACGTCATGGGCCCATTTCCTCGCACAGACAGAGGAAACCGCTATGTTCTTGTGGCCATGGACTATTTTACCAAGTGGCCGGAAGCATACGCCATCCCAGATCAGGAGGCTGAGACGGTCGCTGATGTATTAGTGGAGGGGATGTTCAGCCGCTTTGGAACAGCAGAGACCCTCCACAGTGACCAGGGGCGTAACTTTGAGTCCAAGGTATTTGCTGCCATGTGTGAACGCCTTGGGACTAAGAAAACCCGCACCACCCCACTTCACCCCCAAAGCGATGGGCTGGTGGAAAGGTTTAACAGGACGCTGGCCCAGCAGCTAGCCATCCTTACCTCAGAACACCAACGGGACTGGGATTACCATCTTCCCCTTACCCTCATGGCCTACAGGTCGGCAGTGCAGGACTCCACCCAATGTACGCCTGCCCTGCTCATGTTAGGGAGAGAGCTGAGAACTCCTGCAGAGTTGGCTTTTGGGAAGCCCCCGGACGCGCCAGAGGCACCACCGGGCCGGGACTACGCAAGGAAGCTGCAGGACCGGCTGGATTCTGCACATTCCTACGCCCGAGAGCAGCTGGCGAAGGCAGGCCTGCGCCAAAAGAGGAATTACGACATCACCACTAAAGGGAGGCACTTCCGTGCTGGGGAGCTGGTGTGGGTCTACAGCCCAAAGAGGAAGAAGGGACGGTGTCCTAAACTGGATAGCAGCTGGGTGGGGCCTTGCAGCGTCCTAGAGCGAGTGGGGGAGGTTGTTTACAGGGTGCAGTTGCCTCCTAGGGGGAGGATAGTAGCGCTGCACAGAGACCGGATGGCCCCCTACAGAGGACAGTCCCTCCCCTCCTTTCCAGAGGGACGTGTACAGAGCGTCCATGACCCTGCTCAGAGGGGCCCCCGACCGGGGCTGCGTTCCCCCCCCTCGGACTCTTCACCCCAAAGCCCCGAAGCTCCGCGTCCTCCTCAGGGGCTCAGGAGGTCAAGGAGGGAACGTAGGCTACCGCCCCGCCTCAGAGACTGTGTCGTTCCCTCGGGGACGAGGAACTTATTGCTGGGGGGGCAGTGTAACGATGGTTAAGTGTTACTGGACAGTGACATGTTGGTTTTCTCTGCACACTGTTGTTGTTCCTTTAAGATTCATGTTTGGTTGGGCTGCAGGAAGTAGTGAGGGTGGTGTACAGGAAGGGGTGGGGGGACCTGGTTGTTCTGTGTGTGTGCCAGGCTGAAGAGAGGTGTAGTTCGAGAGTGCTTCCCCCTGAGTTAACAACCCGCTGGCTTATGTGCCGAATAAACGGACAAACTGAGACCCCAACCGTCTGGTTCTTGTGAACGTTACAATATAAACAAGCTAACTTTTTTTCCACTTGATAAAAGTTGACGTGAGTGTTCTCGGTGGTCAGGAACAAATGTAATCGCATGGCAGGATGCTGTAAAAGGACCAAACTTCAGCCAGGAGAACAACTGAGATAATCCATCCACAATACGAGGTTAGTCATTCATATACTGCTGCATGGGCTGGGCTGTAGTTACATCGTAAGGTTTTAAAAACTGAGCTTAAATAAATGATTAGCGGTAATAAAAGCCGAGGGAGGTCAACAGTGATCACTGACTGTTTTAGGAGCTTTTTGAGATCAAATAGAAGAAAATACAAAACATTAAACATGTTAACAACACAAAAGCCATATTAAACGCAGACTACTTTAGACCCGGAAGTAGGATTCGTCGCGTCATCACTGAACAACCGGATAGCTTACTTACAACTGGGCTCGTCAGGCACTCTTATTGGCTGAAGTAATTATTATATTTAGATGCTTCCAGCTTCCGTTTTTCCTCGATGACAACTCGTACCTTTCCACTCCCCTTTTTCTCCCTCCTCGCGCTCACAGACACATAACGTGTGTGGCAGTCCATTCTCCCTGCAACACGGACTACACTGCCCATGATGCTACATTCTTTAGAGCTATGCTTGTAGCATTCTGCCTGTTAGCTTAGCACAACAACAACAACAACAACAACGAAAAGGCGCTCTCTCACCCAGGAAACACACAGTCGCAGAGAGAGAGAGAGAGCGTTGCCCTGTAACCATGGCAACCGTAACCCTGCCGCCTGGAACAACAGAACGTAGCTGTCAAACAAAACCCAAACAGTCCTGACCCGCGACAAAATGAAACAGGAAAGTACCGCAGTGTAATCCATTCAACAAAGTAACTGTATTCTGAATACCACCTTTTTAAACGGTAACTGTAACGGAATACAGTTACTCATATTTTGTATTTTAAATACGTAACGGCGGTGCATGTATTCCGTTACTCCCCAACACTGATGATCGGGAGCTGGTCGTGAGGTGTTAATCGCTTCTCGTTACCCCACGTATACTACACGATGCACGATGAAGGCCAAAATCGGGCCGATCACCAAATCGGTCGCACGACTCAAAAATCGGCTCAAAATGGGCCAAAAATCGCACAGTGTAAGCCCAGCATTAGAGCAGCAATGTTTGTTCGCTCAGAGAAAGAAAAAAAAAAGGCTGCAAAAGTACAGGGAGGAATGGGAAAAGGAAAACACCTGGCTGGAAAAGTGCACTATAAAGCGCATTGCACTGTGTGCTGGCGCACTTTTTCCATAGGCATGCTTCTAATGGTGGGCACATGAAGAACACGAGGGGCGTGAAAGCTCGGGGAACCCTTAACCAATTTCTTGTCCACCAGGCCACGGCAGAAGCAGATATGGTATGTAAACACTGGTTTGTTGTTTAAACCCTCTGGTTAAGGTTAATATGGGCATGTGCAGTGAATATCAGCGCTATGTGGCCAGAAGTGTGATAATATAATTTATTTTGTGTAATAAACAACTGCAAGGATAGATGATTACAACAAATAGATCACTAATACATAAAAGTAATACATAGATGAATAATGATGATGAGTTAAGATGCGTAATCATGGGAACAAGCGGGTTTACAAACAGGAGCAGCTGATTAGCATTAGAAAAGCTGAAATAATACCTCAGCTGAAGCCAATTGTACTAAATGCACTATATGTGCACTGTTACAAGAATATTTTTGTTCTATTGCTTTCTATTAATTTATATAATTTTAAGTTAAGCAGGACAGAGTTCTTTTAAAGAAAGATTTACTTATATTCTCAAAAGTTAAGCATGACAGGCTTCTGTTTAAGAAAGAGACCTGTTTTACTGTGTTAATGTTGTCATTTTGAGCTAAAAATAAATGGCTAAATGATCATTTGTTTCCCATATGGTCATATCACAAAGAATATGCATCTGCTTAAATCAAGTTCAAGTCAAATGGTTAAAAAATAATTTCACACACAAAAAAAGAGCTACCACACTGGGAAGGGTGAAGGCAACTGGGTTGCCCGGCCCTGGCCACGAGGTGTCCCTTATTTATTTTTCAGGGAGTTGGCAACCCTAGCCTCATATGAGGCCAAAGAGTGCTTATGTATCTATGTATGTATGCTTGCCTTCTTTAACATGCTGTAGCTGGACACTGGCCCTGTGCGAGCGAGCGTCTGCTTGTACATGTGGGCACAGTTGTGTGGAGGAAGTGTGGGATCCATCACTGCTCATTAAAAATAAATAAAAATGGAGTTTAAAAAAAAAGAACTGCACAGCTGGTTATCACTGAAAGTCAATGACATCCCACAGTTTAATATATTTGATGTTACCTTCTATACGGATCATTTACATCCACGTATCTCTGCTGTGACTAACATTAGGTAAATACCATATACATTGTAGCAAGTGGAGAAATAGTAAACCGTCCGTCACATGGTTCATTAGTGACTTTAGACATCATGTGACTAAAGAAACTGAAATCAGACGATGTGTTTGTCATCTGTTACTGTTTCCATCTTTGCCTCCAGTGTTTGTTTGTTTATCCTGTGCTCCCTTTTTCTTATTCTGCACTTTTTTTTTGGTCAACTTTATTTATGATTTTCCAATGTGAGAAAAGTACAGAAAAATATAACTCGAATTGCGACTACAAACACTGCCATTGTGAAACCGGTTGTGCCACGCAGTGGCAAACAAGTTGGATGCAGGAAAATGTATAATCTATGGGCACAAACAAAAAATACTACCATGTGAACAAGGCAAAAAAAACAAACAAACACCAAAACCCCACCAAAAAACAAAACAAACAAAAATAGAATAAAATAAATACATAAATAAAAGGGGGCTGCATTGTGCGCAGTTCTTTCCGGCTTGCTACAGATAGTAGGTGGCTTTAAAGAAAGAAAGAGAAAAACCCCCAAACACAGATAAAAGCAGTAATACATCATACTTCAGTAAATGACAACTTCTCCACATATTCAACAAAGGATGACCAGCTTTTGTAGTATTTACTTTGAGACCCTCTCAAACTGTATCTCAAATGCTCTATCTGCAAGCACCTCATCACCTCTCTCACCCACTGAACAAACACTGGCGGACCTGAATCCTTCCAATTAAGAAGAATTAGCCTGCGTGCCAGGAGAGATGAGAAAGCCACTGCATTTATTTGATAAGAAGTTATCCCGTGTTGGTTTGGGAGTACACCAAAGACTGCTGTCATCGGATTGGGATAAATTGTTTTCCCACACACATATGAAAGAGCTTTAAAAACGAATTCCCAGAACCAGACTTAACCAGTTCAAATCAGAGCAGGTCCAGAACATATGGCTCATAGTGGCGGGTGATTGCTTGCACCTCAGACATCTATCATCAGAGGTATTGTATATTTTGGCTAGTTTAGCTTTGGTTAGGTACGCCCGGTGAAGAATTTTAAACTGTATTATACAATGCCGTATACAGATTGAGGATTCATGGATCCTGCTAACACTAAGGTCCAATAGGTCGTCTGGGATCTGGAGGTTTAAGTCCAGCTCCCAGGTGTTCCTGGCTGTGGACACAGAGTCTGCCTTTATATGCTGCAGTGTGCTATATATTTGAGAGATGTGGCCTCTAGCAATAAGTCGAAATTGCAGACAATCCTCAAATGGACAGTCATTAGGTAGACTTGGATATGAAGTGAAGTGTTTAATTGCAAAGCTACGGGCTTGTAAGTATCTAAAGAAGTGAGTCTTTGGGATTCCAAAATCTTTAGATAATGTTTCAAAGGATAAAAATGACCCTTTAACAAACAGATCAGAGAAGCAGATAATTCCTCTGCTGTACCAAACCTTGAACCCTGCATCGCTCAGAGCTGGTAAAAAAGATTTGATGCAACAGGGGAGCAGACACTGAAACCAGACATTGAGAGAGTTCTTAACCACAGGATCTTTAAAATTAACATTGTGACTGACTGGTAGACTTGAACACATTATTGCAACAGGGGATATAGTGAGATGACCGTCTAGCTCCATAGTGGACCAAGGCGGCCCTCTGCCCTCCCTAAAAGCCTGCATCTAGGTGGATATTGTCACAATATTGGCAGCCCAATAATAATACATAAAGTTTGGTAGGGCCAGGCCGCCTTCCGACTTAGAACACTGTAACAGGGATTTACGGACTCTTGGAAGGTTTTTGTTGTTATTCTGCACTTTTAACACCCCTCTGGTGCTCTTTCTGTTGTTTTGAATGTTCTTCTACTGTTTTATCCTCTTCGAGAGTCTGTATTCGTATTGTTCTTAATCGTTAATTTAAAAAAAGGTTATCCTAAAAAACCCTACAAATAAAGTTTGAAAAAAAAAAAAACCGAGGGGAGGGAGGGGTCATGTGACCTGCCGCTGTCATATGACCTGCTGTTTTCCTTCACCGTGGCGTGTCCAATTTATTTGCAGAGCAGGAGCCCAGGTGAAGCAGGTGGACGCGTAGAGAAGAGGTGAGTGAAAGAGGAAGGTCTCCATTCAGAGGTCCGTTTGGATTCTGTCTGATTTAAGACGTTAAAGTTGATGCTGCGCGTGATAGTCCCCGTTTCCGGGTTTAAAATGTGTGTGTGTGTGTGTGAGAGAGAGAGAGAGTATCAGGGCGCGCACACACACTGCCTTCTGTTTCATGACAGTTAACGAGTACTCTGAGAAACTGATCGCTTTCTGATCGATAATCGAGCTGATTGTGAGTCGAAAACGTTTCGTGTTGAAACTGAAACCCGTTTCCGGTCGCTGAACAGTTATTCTGACACGAACTGCGTGTTTCTGCCAAACTCCGTTCAAAAAACTGCAAATGTAAATTTTCTTGGCGCATGCTCAGTCACGTCCGAAAGTAAAACGTCCAGATGAACAGAATCAACTTTTCAACCAAATCGTAACTTTTCGTTCATTCAGCGGGAAAGTAATCACGTGACTTCTGATCGATCCCCAATCAGAAAGTCTCGTGATCAGTCCGCGAACACAAACCTCACTTCCTGCTGAAATCACGTGTTTCGTGGCCGTCAGAGGAACCCACCAGTCTTCATTTAAATTTCTGCCTAATTTAACGTGTGCGTGTGAGATCCTGCTGTGCTGTGTTTTACAGGTTTACCTCAGAGAACGGGTGAACTTTGAACTTTGCGTTTTAAGTTCGCTTTCTTAAAATCAGGGTTGGATGTAATAAAACTGAGTGATGAAAAACCCTTTTAAAACTTTAACATCATCACTGAGGTTTAATTTCTAGTTTGTTTCCTTTCTGAAAGGCTGATGCTGAGGACAGCCTCCTGCTTTTTTTTTATTTAGTTTTACTTTCTTTTTGTTTTGTTTGGATTTTTTAGGGTTATTTATTTTATTTTCTGGCAGGGCTCCGACAGCTCTGTGAAATCACATTTGATCAGTTTTGTTTCTGGTGATCTGTCCGTGATAACCTGCTCAAAGTCAGTAAAACTGACAGTAGAGCTAATCAGTAACGTCCTGCAGGAGAGATGACATCATTTGTGCTGTGTGTCATGTGATCGTGTGACAAAAGTGAAAGGAACACGTGGACGTCAGCTGCTGGACGTTACCTCAGTATTATAAAGGTGAAATCTCAGGAGGAGCATTTTTATTGGATGTTTTTACTTCCTATCTGCTATCAGATGCAGCTGCTGCTGTTGTCATGTTACTTCCTGTCCGCATGGCTCGGCGTGGAAGCGGCCCCAGCGGCCGACGAGATCACGTACCTGCCAGGTCTGCAGAAACAGCCGAGCTTCAAGCAGTACTCTGGATACCTGAGTGTGGCTGACGGCAAACACCTGCACTACTGGTCAGTACCTGAGACACGCCTGAAGACACGCCTCACCTGACCGTCAGCTGACCACTTCTTCTGTTCTCAGGTTCGTTGAGTCGCAGAACAAACCGTCCTCGGACCCGCTGGTGCTGTGGCTGAATGGTGGCCCCGGCTGCAGCTCGCTGGACGGACTGCTGACCGAACATGGACCCTTCCTGGTAGGTGAACTCTGCCCACCTGACCCCTACAGGTATACTGTGACTCCACACCTGACCTCTGACCTTTTGTCATTTCAGATCCAGAGCGACGGTGCGACGCTGGAGTACAACCCGTATGCCTGGAACAAGGTATGCTGTCATGTGACTTTTGTTGAGGTCGCACGGCTGAGGTCAAAGCTGATTGGTCGACTATCTGTGTGCAGATTACCAACATGTTGTACCTGGAGTCCCCAGTAGGAGTCGGCTTCTCTTATTCGGACGATCAGAAATACGCCACCAATGACACAGAGGTCAGTGACCCTCAGTGACTCAGCTGCCGGTTGGCTGCCCGGAGGTCAGGTGTTCAGCTTTTTCTTTTTCTTTGCAGGTGTCGATGAACAACTACCTGGCCCTGAAGGAGTTCTTCCGCCTGTTTCCAGAGTACAGCAAGAATGAGCTCTTCCTGACCGGAGAGAGCTACGGAGGAATCTACATCCCCACGCTCGCTGAGAGAGTGATGGAGGACGCCAGCCTCAACCTGCAGGTAATGACGCACCTGACACACAGCAGGTAACAGTTCTGAAGTTAACTTCAGTAACTGCTTCCTCCAAACCATCAACGTGTCTTTTAGACCCCATTCCTACAAAACTGCTCAAAGAAGTCCTGCCATTAATTAATGCTTCGATCTTAAATATGATCAACCTATCTCTAATAATTAGCTATGTACCACAGGCCTTCAAGCTGGCTGTAGTTAAACCTTTACTCAAAAAGCATCTCTAGACCCAGCAGTCTTAGCTAATTATAGGCCAATCTCCAACCTTCCTTTATATCAAACATCCTTGAAAGAGTAGTTGTCAAACAGCTAACAGATCATCTGCAGAGGTTTATTTGAAGAGTTTCAGTCAGGTTTCAGAGCTCATCACAGCACAGAAACTGCTTTAGTGAAGGTTACAAATGATCTTCTTATGGCCTCTGACAGTGGACTCATCTCTGTGCTTGTCCTGCTAGACCTCAGTGCAGCGTTCGATACTGTCGACCATAATATCCTATTAGAGTGATTAGAACATGCTGTAGGTGTTACAGGTACTGCACTGCAGTGGTTTGTATCATACCTGATGCACCTGTGAAAATGGCTTTCCAAAGACTGCACAGCGTTACTGCTTCCACTGGGGGGGGGGCGGGAAATGGGGGGGGGGGAATGTATGTATGTGCGTGTGCGCGTGTGCGTGTGCGCGCGTGCGTGCGAGCTCTGAGGTTTGAAATGAGCTTCTGTGCAGTGTGGGTTAGAGACATGTCACTGGAGAGCAACTCGGAGTAGAGCTGCTACCTCCACATGAAAACGAGGCAGGCGAGGTGATGCGGACCCAGGACACGATGGAGAGATCACTCTCTCGGCTGGTCTTTGAACGCCTCAATGTTGCTCAGGTGGGTTGGAGGAGGTGGCCAAGGTGTGGGAGGTCTGGGCTTCTCTGCTCAGGCTGCTGCTCCAAACCTGGATAAAGCCTCCACCTTTCCATTCAGTGTTATTATTGTTATTAGTAGCAGTCTTCTTTACAGATCACAGAAAAACTCACTCAAAGCATTAAAAAGATCTGTTCTTACCTGAGTTTGTGGTGACACTGTTCACTTTGAACGTGCTTCCTGTGGTGACATCATTAGAAAACACTACAGACAGGTGTACCTGTGACGTGCTGCTTTTAGACCATGTGATCAATGGGTGTCCCACCTGAGCTGCAGACAGGTGTACCTGTGGTAAAAACAGGCGTGTCATATTCAGGCTGTGGAAACATCAGCAGCCTCCTCATGCCTGCCTCACCCGACTCACCTGTGGTGCAGGGCATCGCCGTGGGGAATGGAATGTCGAGCTACGAGATGAACGACAACTCTCTGGTGTACTTCGCCTACTACCACGGCCTGCTTGGCAGCCACCTGTGGGCGGAGCTTCAGACCTACTGCTGCAGCAACGGGAAATGCAACTTCTATGACAACCCGAACCAGAACTGCATGGACAGCGTGAGTACGACCCGGTTCACCTGCGGTGCACCCGACGTCTACCTGTAGGCTCTCTGGTTTTATGTCTCAGGTGTTGCCCGTTTCCTCTGCAGGTGGGGGAGGTTCAGACCATCGTCTACAGTTCAGGTTTGAACATATACAACCTGTACGCTTCCTGCCCAGGTGGAGTCCCGCAGAGACTCAGGTGAGCTGTGGCCTTTTAACGTTCGGCCTGTGATCTTTTTTTTGTCCGTGAGCTCACCTGCAGCACGTATGGCGCTCAAACAGGTGTGTTCCTGTTTGTTGTCAGTGTCGAGCGAGGTCAGCTGGTGATCCGAGATCTGGGAAACTCGTTCATTCACCATCAGTGGAACCGGCTGTGGATGCAGGTGAGTTCAGGTCACCCGATGATCCAAACAGTATCTATAAAGCGCTCACCTGAACAGGTGGTTCTCTCACTTTAGAAAGTCAAAAGTCTGGCGGCGCTGCTCCCGTCTGTCCGCCTGGACCCTCCCTGCACCAACTCCACCCCTTCCAACCTGTACCTGAACAACCCGCTGGTCAGAAAAGCCCTCCACATCAGCCCCAAAGCTCTGGACTGGGTCATCTGCAGGTAACACAGGCACACACTTGACCTCTGTTTCACCTGTCCACCTCACCTGTGCTGACTCACTGACTCTCCGCTCTGTGCTCGCAGCTCTGAGGTGAACCGGAACTACGGTCGGCTCTACATGGATGTCAGGAAACAGTACCTGAAGCTGCTCGGCGCTCTAGTCAGTGAAGCTCCGCCCATTTTATTTATTTATTTATTTATTTTTAATTTAAATTTTCCCCCAGTGTAAATGTTTCCAGCCTTTAACAGGACTCACCTGTTTCACCTGTCTAATATGGACTGGAAGGTGTTGACGGTTGTGTTCTCTGTGCAGAAGTATCGCATCCTCGTGTATAATGGCGACGTGGACATGGCGTGCAACTTCATGGGCGACGAGTGGTTTGTGGAGTCTCTGCAGCAGCAGGTGGAGTTCAGATCTTATTGAGTTTTCCTCTGCAAAGTAACCTGATCTATAAGCTGACTCTCAGGTGTGCTTACCTGTGTCTCAGGTGCAAGTCCAGAGGCGTCCGTGGATCTACGAAGATGTGGACGGTCAGCAAGTCGGCGGCTTCGTCAAAGAGTTTGATAACATTGTCTTCCTCACCGTGAAGGTAAACGCCACCATCATCATCCTCACTGACTGTGTGATGTCATGTTTTGGGGCGGGGTTCTGTTTCAAGTCAGCTGTTTTCTTTCATCATCGGACCACTTAAGGTTTCTACAGTATCTTTATTTATGAAGAAGAAACAAACAAAAATGTCTCGTTTGGTGTAAATCTGCTTTAATATTTCAGTTTGTTTTTAAACGTCGTCAAATCAAATTGTCTTTGTAAATGAAGAAAATGGCACATGGTAAGTGTAGTCTGACACTTACTGCACTTCACAGAAAAGCCACCAGATGGCAGAAACGGCCAGCGTTTCCTCCGCCTCGGGGCGTTTCCGTGTGAACACCTCAAGCCTGATTTCTGGCGACTGTTCTGACCTGTGCCGCTGTCTTCCCGCAGGGTTCAGGTCACATGGTTCCAACAGACAAACCAGCTGCTGCCTTCACCATGTTCACCAGATTCATCAAGAAGCTGCCCTACTGACCTCTGACCCCTGACCTGTCAGGCTTCTAATCTGATTTATTTTTCTCACACTGTCAACAAATCATCACGTCTCTCCTCTGTGTTGCTTTGCAACCACGTTCCAGACCTCAGCCAATCATGTCACTCCTCTGGACCAGCTTGTCACCTGGTCATCTTCTTGGTTGCCATGGAAACGAGCACTGCCACCACTCTTTTCTTTTTATTGTAAATGAGAAAGTTGCTGCTTGTTTGATTTAAAGGGAAATAAAAACTGATTTTTAACGAGCTTCGTCTCTCATGTCGTCTCTAAATGGCGTCCAGCATCTCCCAGCGCACGCAGGACACCCTGACTGCTGTGACCAAAAATTTCCCACGTGTGGGACTAATAAAGGTTCATCTTATGTTTAACTGGACAGACTCCACCCCCTTCCACCACCATCTTGGGTCCTCTGCAGCGTGACATGAGCTGCACATCGAGCAGCCTGTTAAACATGCAGACGTTTTTCCAGTTTGAAGAAGAAAAACTGAGAATGCACAAAATCATAAAACATCTTTTGTCTCGTTTCCTCTGTCACCTCCAGCTCCACCTGTTTCCTTTTTATGTACAAACGGGGGCGTGGCCGAGTGCAGGTAGAGCCTGTCTTTAGTGAGAACAAACAATTTCTCAGTGATTTTTGTAATAATGCTGCAGTACTGTATTTGATCAGCGGCAGGAACTCTCTGAGAACACGACTGTGTGACACCTGGATCCAAAGGCACAGAGGAAACGTGGAGCTGTTTAAATGTGTAGAGTAGAATATATAAGAAAGTCTGCGCCCTGTTTGACCAGCAAGGGGCAGACTGAACTCAGAGGCTGTCCAACAGTCAGAACAGGTGAGCTGTTTCTAAAAGGCTGAACCATCAGGGTTCCTGCAGTGTCCTCACAGGCTCAGTGATTCTGCCTGTAAACATGAGGTCGCTGGCTTATTTTGATATGCATGTATTTATCTTACACATAAAACAAATGTTTGTCATAATTTTGGTTAAATGTAAAGTTCAGGTTTAAATAATTCAGGGTAATAATAATAATCAATTTTATTTATGAGCGCCTTTCAAGTCACCGAAGGACACTTTACAATAAGAAGACAATGGCAAGATAAGAACAATAAAACAAAGCACAAGATAAAACAAACAGTGGATTCACAGTGAATATGCATATTTGAACAGATGAGTTTTGAGTTGGTTGGTGTTCAATGTGTCTGATGATTAGCGCTGAGCTTTTCCTTGTGTTGACATGATCCTGCTGTTTATAAGAATTTCCTTTTGCTCTCTCACCTGATGGACTT